>NC_092759.1:16938152-17185530 GCF_047496795.1 Chiloscyllium punctatum | reverse complement strand
GGATGGGAGGGTGGGTGGGTGGGTGGAAGGGAGGGAGGATGGGTGGGTGGGTGGGTGGAAGGGGAGGGGAGGATGGGTGGGTGGGTGGGTGGAAGGAAGGGAGGAGGATGGGTGGGTGGTGGGTGGGAAGGAAGGAGGGAGGGATGGGTGGGTGGGTGGAAGGAGGGAGGATGGGTGGGTGGGTGGAAGGAAGGGAGGGCAGGATGGGTGGGTGGGTGGGTGGAAGGAAGGGAGGGAGGATGGGTGGGTGGGTGGGTGGGTGGAAGGAAGGGAGGGAGGTGGGTGGGGGGTGGGGTGGGTGGAAGGGAGGGAGGATGGGTGGGTGGGTGGGTGGAAGGAGGGAGGATGGGTGGGTGGGTGGGTGGAAGGGAGGGAGGATGGGTGGGTGGGTGGGTGGAAGGAAGGAGGGAGGATGGTGTGGGTGGGTGGGTGGGTGGAAGGAAGGGAGGGAGGGAGGATGGGTGGGTGGGTGGGTGGGAGGAGGGAGGGAGGATGGGTGGGTGGGTGGTGGAAGGGAGGGAGGATGGGTGGGTGGGTGGGTGGGTGGGTGGAAGGAAGGGAGGGAGGATGGGTGGGTGGGTGGGTGGGTGGAAGGAAGGGAGGGAGATGGGTGGTGGGGGTGGAAGGGAGGGAGGATGGGTGGTTGGGTGGGTGGAAGGGAGGGAGATGGGTGGGTGGGTGGGTGGAAGGAAGGGAGGGAGGAGGGTGGGTGGGTGGGTGGGTGGAGAGGGAGGGGAGGATGGGTGGGTGGGTGGGTGGGTGGAAGGAGGGAGGGATGGGTGGGTGGGTGGAAGGAGGGAGGAGGTGGGTGGGGGGGGGAGGGAGGTGGTGGGTGGGTGGGTGGAAGGGAGGGAGGATGGGTGGGTGGGTGGGTGAAGGGAGGGAGGATGGGTGGGTGGGTGGGTGGAAGGAAGGGAGGGAGGATGGGTGGGTGGGTGGAAGGAAGGGAGGGAGGGATGGGTGGGTGGGTGGGTGGAAGGGAGGGAGGATGGGTGGGTGGGTGGGTGGAAGGGAGGGAGGATGGGTGGGTGGGTGGTGGGAAGGGGAGGGAGGAGGGTGGGTGGGTGGGTGGATGGAGGGAGGGTGGATGGGGGGTGGGTGGGTGGAGGAAGGGAGGGAGGATGGGGTGGGTGGGTGGGTGGAAGGAAGGATGGGTGGTGGGTGGGTGGAAGGAAGGGAGGGAGGATGGGTGGGTGGGTGGGTGGGTGGAAGGAAGGGAGGGAGGATGGGTGGGTGGGTGGGTGGAAGGAGGGAGGGAGGATGGGTGGGGTGGGTGGGTGGAAGGAAGGGAGGGAGGATGGGTGGGTGGGTGGTGGAAGGAAGGGAGGGAGGATGGGTGGAAGGAAGGGAGGGAGGATGGGTGGGTGGGGTGGAAGGAAGGAGGAAGGGAGGGAGGATGGGTGGAGTGGGGGTGGAAGGAGGAGGGAGGGAGGATGGGTGGGTGGAAGGAAGGGAGGGAGGGATGGGTGGGTGGAAGGAGGGAGGAGGGGTGGGTGGGTGGGTGGAAGGAAGGGAGGGAGGGAGGGTGGGTGGGTGGGTGGGTGGAAGGAAGGGAGGGAGGGTGGGGTGGGTGGGTGGAGGAGGGAGGAGGGTGGGTGGGTGGGTGGAAGGAAGGGAGGGAGGGTGGGTGGGTGGGTGGGTGGAAGGAAGGGAGGGAGGGGTGGGTGGGGTGGGGTGGAGGGAGGGAGGGTGGGTGGGTGGGTGGAAGGGAAGGGAGGGAGGGATGGGGTGGGTGGGTGGAAGGAAGGGAGGGAGGATGGGTGGGTGGGTGGGTGGAAGGAGGGAGGATGGGTGGGTGGGTGGGTGGAGGGAGGGAGGGTGGGTGGGTGGGTGGGTGGAAGGGAGGGAGGATGGGTGGGTGGGTGGGTGGAAGGAAGGGGGAGGATGGGTGGGTGGGTGGGGGAGGATGGGTGGAAGGGGGGGAGGTGGTGGGTGGGTGGGTGGGTGGAAGGAAGGGAGGGAGGTGGGTGGGTGGGTGGAAGGAAGGGAGAGAGGATGGGTGGGTGGGGGTGGGTGGGTGGGTGGTGGAGGAAGGGAGGGAGGATGGGTGGGTGGGTGGGTGGGTGGAAGGGAGGGAGGATGGGTGGGGGTGGGGTGGGTGGAAGGGAGGGAGGATGGGTGGGGGTGGGTGGGTGGAAGGAGGGAGGATGGGTGGGTGGGTGGGTGGAAGGGAGGGGAGGATGGGTGGGTGGGTGGGTGGAAGGGAGGGAGGGATGGGTGGGTGGGTGGGTGGAAGGGAGGGAGGATGGGTGGGTGGGTGGGTGGAAGGGAGGGAGGATGGGTGGGTGGGTGGGTGGAAGGGAGGGAGGATGGGTGGGTGGGTGGAAGGGAGGAGGATGGGTGGGTGGGTGGGTGGGTGGAAGGGAGGGAGGATGGGTGGGGTGGGTGGGTGGAAGGAAGGGAGGGAGGGTGGGTGGGTGGAAGGAAGGGAGGGAGGATGGGTGGGTGGGTGGGTGGGTGGAAGGAAGGGAGGAGGATGGGTGGGTGGGTGGGTGGAAGGAAGGGAGGGAGGATGGGTGGGTGGGTGGGTGGAAGGAAGGGAGGGAGGATGGGTGGGTGGGTGGGTGGAAGGAAGGGAGGGAGGATGGGTGGGTGGGTGGGTGGAAGGAAGGGAGGGAGGATGGGTGGGTGGGTGGGTGGAAGGAAGGGGAGGGAGGATGGGTGGAAGGAGGGAGGGAGGATGGGTGGGTGGGTGGGGGGTGGGTGGAAGGGAGGGAGGATGGGTGGGTGGGTGGGTGGAAGGGAGGGAGGATGGGTGGGTGGGTGGGTGGAAGGACGGGAGGGAGGGGATGGGTGGGTGGGTGGGTGGAAGGAGGGAGGATGGGTGGGGGGGGGTGGAAGGGAGGGAGGATGGGTGGGTGGGTGGGGTGGAAGGGAGGGAGGATGGGTGGGTGGGTGGGTGAGGAGGGAGGATGGTGGGTGGGTGGGTGGAAGGGAGGGAGGATGGGTGGGTGGGTGGGTGGAGGGAGGGAGGATGGGTGGGGGTGGGTGGGTGGAAGGGAGGGAGGATGGGTGGGTGGGTGGGTGGAAGGGAGGAGAATGGGTGGGTGGGTGTGTGGAAGGAGGGAGGGAGGATGGGTGGGTGGGTGGGTGGAAGGGAGGGAGGATGGGTGGGTGGGTGGGTGGAAGGAGGGAGGATGGGTGGGTGGGTGGGTGGAAGGGAGGGAGGATGGGTGGGTGGGTGGGTGGAAGGAAGGGAGGGAGGAGGGTGGGTGGAAGGGAGGGAGGATGGGTGGGTGGGAGGGGGGGATGGGGGTGGTGGGTGGAGGGAGAGGGAGGGAGGATGGGTGGGTGGGGTGGGTGGAAGGGAGGGAGGATGGGGTGAGGTGGGTGGGTGGAAGGAAGGGAGGGAGGATGGGTGGGTGGGTGGAAGGAAGGGAGTGAGGGAGGATGGGTGGGTGGGTGGGTGGGTGGAAGGAAGGGAGGGAGGATGGGTGGGTGGGTGGGAGGGAGGATGGGTGGGTGGGTGGGAGGGAGGATGGGTGGGTGGGTGGGAGGGAGGGTGGGTGGGTGGAAGGAAGGGAGGGAGGGAGGATGGGTGGGTGGGGTGGGTGGAAGGAAGGGAGGGAGGTGGGGTGGAAGGAAGGGAGGGAGGATGGGTGGGTGGGTGGGTGGGTGGAAGGAAGGGAGGGAGGTGGGTGGGTGGGTGGGAGGGGATGGGTGGGTGGGTGGGTGGAGGAAGGGAGGGAGGATGGGTGGAAGGAAGGGAGGTGGATGGGTGGGTGGGTGGGTGGAAGGAAGGGAGGGAGGATGGGTGGGTGGGTGGGTGGGTGGAAGGAAGGGAGGGAGGATGGGTGGGTGGGTGGGTGGGTGGAAGGAAGGGAGGGAGGATGGGTGGGTGGGTGGGGTGGAAGGAAGGGAGGGAGGTGGGTGGGTGGGTGGGGTGGAAGGAAGGGAGGGAGGATGGGTGGGTGGGTGGGTGGAAGGAAGGGGAGGGAGGATGGGTGGGTGGGTGGGTGGTGGAAGGAAGGGAGGGAGGATGGGTGGGTGGGTGGGTGGGTGGAAGGAAGGGAGGGAGGATGGGTGGAAGGAGGGAGGGAGGATGGGTGGGGTGGGTGGTGGAAGGAAGGGAGGGAGGATGGGGTGAGTGGGTGGTGGAAGGAAGGGAGGAGGATGGGTGGGTGGGTGGTGGAAGGAAGGGAGGGAGGATGGGTGGGTGGGTGGGTGGAAGGAAGGGAGGGAGGATGGGTGGGTGGAAGGAAGGGAGGATGGGTGGGTGGGTGGAAGGAAGGGAGGGAGGATGGGTGGGTGGAAGGAAGGGGAGGGAGGATGGGTGGGTGGGTGGTGGGTGGAAGGAAGGGAGGGAGGATGGGTGGGTGGGTGGGTGGAAGGAAGGAAGGGGGGAGGGAGGGAGGGAGGGAGGATGGGTGGGTGGGTGGGTGGGTGGAAGGAAGGAGGGAGGGAGGGAGGATGGGTGGGTGGGTGGGTGGGTGGAAGGAAGGGAGGGAGGGAGGATGGGTGGGTGGAAGGGAGGAGGGAGGATGGGTGGGTGGAAGGAAGGGAGGGAGGATGCGTGGGTGGAAGGAAGGAAGGGAGGGAGGATGGGTGGGTGGGTGGAAGGAAGGGAGGGAGGATGGGTGGGTGGGAGGGAGGGAGGATCGGTGGGTGGGAGGGAGGGAGGATGGGTGGGTGGGTGGGTGGAAGGAAGGGAGGGAGGAAGGGAGGGAGGAAGGGAGGGAGGATGGGTGGGTGGGTGGGTGGGTGGAAGGGAGGAGGATGGGTGGGTGGAGTGGGTGGGTGGGTGGGTGGAAGGGAGGGAGGATGGGTGGGTGGGTGGGTGGGTGGAAGGGAGGGAGGATGGGTGGGTGGGTGGGGTGGGTGGAAGGAAGGGAGGGAGGGAGGAAGGGAGGGAGGATGGGTGGGTGGGTGGGGTGGAAGGGAGGGAGGATGGGTGGGTGGGTGGGTGGAAGGAAGGGAGGGAGGTGGGTGGGTGGTGGGTGGGTGGGTGGAAGGAAGGGAGGGAGGATGGGTGGGTGGGTGGAAGGAAGGGAGGGAGGATGGGTGGGTGGGTGGGTGGGTGGAAGGAAGGGAGGGAGGATGGGTGGGTGGGTGGGTGGGTGGAAGGAAGGGAGGGAGGATGGGTGGGTGGGTGGGTGGAAGGAGGGAGGGAGGAAGGGTGGGTGGAAGGAAGGGAGGGAGGAGGGAGGGGAGGGAGGATGGGGTGGGTGGGTGGGGTGGGTGGAAGGAAGGGAGGGAGGATGGTGGGAGGGAGGTGGGTGGGTGGGTGGGTGGGAGGGAGGATGGGTGGGTGGGTGGGTGGGAGGGAGGGGTGGGTGGGTGGGTGGGAGGGAGGATGGGTGGGTGGGTGGGAGGGAGGATGGGTGGGAGGAGTGGATGGGTGGGTGGGTGGGTGGAAGGAAGGGAGGGAGGATGGGTGGGTGGGTGGGTGGAAGGAAGGGAGGGAGGATGGGTGGGTGGGTGGGTGGAGGAAGGGGGGGAGGATGGGTGGGTGGGTGGGTGGAAGGAAGGGAGGGAGGATGGGTGGGTGGGTGGGTGGGTGGGTGGGAGGAGGGGGGGGGAGGATGGGTGGGTGGGTGGGTGGGTGGGTGGAAGGAGGGAGGGAGGATGGGTGGGTGGGTGGGTGGTGGAAGGGAGGGAGGATGGGTGGGTGGGTGGGGTGGGTGGAAGGAAGGGTGGGAGGGTGGGTGGGGGGTGGGTGGGTGGGGGGGAGGATGGGTGGTTGGGTGGTGGGTGGGTGGGAGGATGGGTGGGTGGGAGGTGGGTGGGTGGGAGGATGGGGTGGGTGGGTGGGTGGGTGGGTGGAAGGAAGGGAGGGAGGTTGGGTGGGGTGGGTGGGTGGGTGGGAGGAGGAGGGAGGGAGGATGGGTGGGTGGGTGGGTGGAAGGAAGGGAGGGAGGATGGGTGGGTGGGTGGGTGGAAGGAAGGGAGGGAGGATGGGTGGGTGGGTGGGTGGAAGGAAGGGAGGGAGGATGGGTGGGGTGGGGTGGGTGGAAGGAGGGGGGAGGGAGGATGGGTGGGTGGGTGGGTGGAAGGAAGGGAGGGGAGGGTGGGTGGGTGGGTGGTGGGTGGAGGGGGGAGGGGGATGGGTGGGGTGGGTGGGTGGAGGAGGGAGGGTGGGTGGGTGGGTGGAAGGGAGGGAGGGGGATGGGTGGGTGGGGTGGGTGGAAGGAAGGGAGGGAGGATGGGTGGGTGGGTGGGTGGAGGGGAGGGAGGATGGGTGGGTGGGTGGGTGGAAGGAGGGAGGGAGGATGGGTGGGTGGGTGGGTGGAGGAAGGGAGGGAGGATGGGGGGGTGGGTGGGTGGAAGGAAGGGAGGAGGATGGGTGGGTGGGTGGGTGGAAGGATGGGAGGGAGGATGGGTGGGTGGGGTGGGTGGAAGGAAGGGAGGGGGGGTGGGTGGATGGAGGGGGGGGGTGGGGTGGGTGGGTGGGAGGAAGGGAGGGAGGATGGGTGGGTGGGTGGGTGGAAGGAGGGAGGGAGGATGGGTGGGTGGGTGGGTGGAAGGAAGGGAGGGAGGATGGGTGGGTGGGGTGGGTGGGTGAAGGAGGGAGGGAGGACGGGTGGGTGGTGGTGGGTGGAAGGGAGGGAGGAGGAGGGGTGGGTGGGTGGGTGGAAGGAAGGGAGGGAGGATGGGTGGGTGGGTGGGTGGGTGGGTGGGTGGGAGGGAGGATGGGTGGGTGGGTGGGTGGAAGGGAGGGAGGATGGGTGGGTGGGTGGGTGGAAGGGAGGGAGGATGGGTGGGGTGGGTGGGTGGAAGGGAGGGAGGATGGGTGGGTGGGTGGGTGGGTGGAAGGAAGGGAGGGAGGATGGGTGGGTGGGTGGGTGGGTGGTGGAAGGAAGGGAGGGAGGATGGGTGGGTGGGGTGGGTGGGTGGGAGGTTGGGAGGGAGGATGGGTGGGTGGGTGGGTGGAAGGGGAGGGAGGATGGGTGGGTGGGTGGTGGAGGGAGGGGGGATGGGTGGGTGGGTGGGTGGGTGGAAGGAAGGATGGGTGGGTGGGTGGGGGAAGGGAGGAGGTGGGGGGTGGGTGGGTGGAAGGAGGGAGGAGGTGGGTGGGTGGGTGGGTGGAAGGGGGGGGATGGGTGGGTGGGTGGGTGGAGGGGGGGGATGGGTGGGTGGGTGGGTGGAGGGAGGGAGGATGGGTGGGTGGGTGGGTGGAAGGGGGGAGGATGGGTGGTGGGTGGGTGGAAGGGAGGGGAGGATGGGTGGGTGGGTGGGTGGAAGGGAGGGAGGATGGGTGGGTGGGTGGGTGGAAGGGAGGGAGGATGGGTGGGTGGGTGGGTGGAAGGGAGGGAGGATGGGTGGGTGGGTGGGTGGAAGGGAGGGAGGATGGTGGGTGGGTGGGTGGAAGGGAGGGAGGATGGGTGGGTGGGTGGGTGGAAGGGAGTGAGGATGGGTGGGTGGGTGGGTGGAAGGGAGGGGAGGATGGGTGGGTGGGTGGGTGGAAGGGAGGGAGGATGGGTGGGTGGGTGGGTGGAAGGGAGGGAGGATGGGTGGGTGGGTGGGTGGAAGGGAGGGGAGGATGGGTGGGTGGGTGGGTGGAAGGAAGGGAGGGAGGATGGGTGGGTGGGTGGAAGGAGGGAGGGGGTGGGTGGGTGGGTGGAGGGAGGGAGGATGGGTGGGTGGGTGGGTGGAAGGGAGGGAGGATGGGGTGGGTGGGTGGGTGGGTGGAGGGGGAGGAGGATGGGTGGGTGGGTGGGTGGAAGGGAGGGAGGATGGGTGGGTGGGTGGGTGGAAGGGAGGGAGGATGGGTGGGGTGGGTGGGTGGAAGGGAGGGAGGATGGGTGGGTGGGTGGGTGGAAGGGAGGGAGGATGGGTGGGTGGGTGGGTGGGAGGATGGGTGGGTGGGTGGGTGGAGGGAGGGGTGGGTGGGTGGGTGGAAGGGAGGGAGGATGGGTGGGTGGGTGGGAGGGAGGATGGGTGGGTGGGTGGGAGGGAGGATGGGTGGGTGGGTGGGAGGGAGGGTGGGTGGGTGGGAGGGTGGATGGGTGGGTGGGTGGGTGGGTGGTGGTGGGAGGGAGGATGGGTGGGTGGGAGGGAGGATGGGTGGGTGGGTGGGTGGGTGGGAGGGGAGGATGGGTGGGTGGGTGGGTGGGTGGAAGGGAGGAGGGTGGGTGGGTGGGTGGAAGGGAGGGAGGGTGGGTGGGGTGGGTGGAAGGGAGGGAGGATGGGTGGGTGGGTGGAAGGGAGGGGAGGATGGGTGGGTGGGTGGGTGGAAGGGAGGGAGGATGGGTGGGTGGGTGGGTGGAAGGGAGGGAGGATGGGTGGGTGGGTGGGTGGAAGGGAGGGAGGATGGGTGGGTGGGTGGGTGGGTGGGAGGATGGGTGGGTGGGTGGGTGGAAGGGAGGGAGGATGGGTGGGTGGGTGGGTGGGAAGGGAGGGGAGGATGGGTGGGTGGGTGGGTGGGAAGGGAGGGAGGATGGGTGGGTGGGTGGGTGGAAGGGAGGGAGGATGGGTGGGTGGGAGGGAGGATGGGTGGGTGGGAGGGAGGATGGGTGGGTGGGTGGGTGGGTGGGAGGGAGGATGGGTGGGTGGGTGGGTGGGTGGGAGGGAGGATGGGTGGGTGGGTGGAAGGGAGGGAGGATGGGTGGGTGGAAGGGAGGGAGGATGGGTGGGTGGGTGGGTGGAAGGGAGGGAGGATGGGTGGGTGGGGTGGGTGGAAGGGAGGGAGGATGGGTGGGTGGGTGGGTGGAAGGGAGGGAGGATGGGTGGGTGGGTGGGTGGAAGGGAGGGAGGATGGGTGGGTGGGTGGGTGGAAGGGAGGGAGGATGGGTGGGTGGGTGGGTGGAAGGGAGGGAGGATGGGTGGGTGGGTGGGTGGAAGGGAGGGAGGATGGGTGGGTGGGTGGGTGGAAGGGGAGGGAGGATGGGTGGGTGGGTGGGTGGAAGGAGGGAGGATGGGTGGGTGGGTGGGTGGAAGGGAGGGAGGATGGGTGGGTGGGTGGGTGGGTGGAAGGGAGGGAGGATGGGTGGGTGGGTGGGTGGAAGGGAGGGAGGATGGGTGGGTGGGTGGGTGGAAGGGAGGGGAGGATGGGTGGGTGGGTGGGTGGAAGGGAGGGAGGATGGGTGGGTGGGTGGGAGGATGGGTGGGGTGGGTGGGAGGATGGGTGGGAGGGTGGGAGGGTGGGAGGATGGGTGGGTGGGTGGGTGGAAGGGAGGGAGGATGGGTGGGTGGGTGGGAGGATGGGTGGGTGGGTGGGAGGATGGGTGGAGGGTGGGAGGGTGGGAGGATGGGTGGGTGGGTGGGGTGGGTGGAAGGGAGGGAGGATGGGTGGGTGGTGTGGTGGGTGGAAGGGAGGGAGGATGGGTGGGTGGGTGGGTGGGTGGAAGGGAGGGAGGATGGGTGGGTGGGTGGGTGGGTGGAAGGGAGGGAGGATGGGTGGGTGGGTGGGTGGAAGGGAGGGAGGATGGGTGGGTGGGTGGGTGGAAGGGAGGGAGGATGGGTGGGTGGGTGGGTGGAAGGGAGGGAGGATGGGTGGGTGGGTGGGTGGAAGGGAGGGAGGATGGGTGGGTGGGTGGGTGGGTGGAAGGGAGGGGAGGATGGGTGGGTGGGTGGGTGGAGGGATGGGTGGGTGGGTGGGTGGGTGGAAGGGAGGGAGGATGGGTGGGTGGGTGGGTGGAAGGGAGGGAGGATGGGTGGGTGGGTGGGTGGAAGGGAGGGAGGATGGGTGGGTGGGTGGTGGAAGGGAGGGAGGATGGGTGGGTGGGTGGGTGGAAGGGAGGGGAGGATGGGTGGGTGGGTGGGTGGAAGGGAGGGAGGATGGGTGGGTGGGTGGGTGGAAGGGAGGGAGGATGGGTGGGTGGGTGGGTGGAAGGGAGGGAGGGTGGGTGGGTCGGGTGGAAGGGAGGGAGGATGGGTGGAAGGGAGGGAGGATGGGTGGGTGGGTGGGTGGAAGGGAGGGAGGATGGGTGGGTGGGTGGTGGAAGGGAGGGAGGATGGGTGGGTGGGTGGGTGGAAGGGAGGGAGGATGGGTTGGGTGGGTGGGTGGAAGGGAGGGAGGATGGGTGGGTGGGTGGGTGGAAGGGAGGGAGGATGGGTGGGTGGGTGGGTGGAAGGGAGGGAGGATGGGTGGGTGGGTGGGTGGAAGGGAGGGAGGATGGGTGGGTGGGTGGGTGGAAGGGAGGGAGGATGGGTGGGGTGGGTGGGTGGAAGGGAGGGAGGATGGGTGGGTGGGTGGGTGGAAGGGAGGGAGGATGGGTGGGTGGGTGGGTGGAAGGGAGGGAGGATGGGTGGGTGGGTGGGTGGAAGGGAGGGAGGATGGGTGGGTGGGTGGGTGGAAGGAGGGAGGATGGGTGGGTGGGTGGGAGGAAGGAAGGGAGGGAGGATGGGTGGGTGGGTGGAAGGGAGGGAGGATGGGTGGGTGGGTGGAAGGAGGGAGGATGGGTGGGTGGGTGGGTGGAAGGGAGGGGAGGATGGGTGGGTGGGTGGGTGGGTGGGTGGAAGGGAGGGAGGATGGGTTGGGTGGGTGGGTGGAAGGGAGGGAGGATGGGTGGGTGGGTGGGTGGAAGGGAGGGAGGATGGGTGGGTGGGTGGGTGGAAGGGAGGGAGGATGGGTGGGTGGGTGGGTGGAAGGGAGGGAGGATGGGTGGGTGGGTGGGTGGAAGGGAGGGAGGATGGGTGGGTGGGTGGGTGGAAGGGAGGGAGGATGGGTGGGGTGGGTGGGTGGGTGGAAGGGAGGGAGGATGGGTGGGTGGGTGGGTGGAAGGGAGGGAGGATTGGGTGGGTGGGTGGGTGGAAGGGAGGGAGGATGGGTGGGTGGGTGGGTGGAAGGGAGGGAGGATGGGTGGGTGGGTGGGTGGAGGGAGGGAGGATGGGTGGGTGGGTGGGTGGAAGGGAGGGAGGATGGGTGGGTGGGTGGGTGGAAGGGAGGGAGGATGGGTGGGTGGGTGGGTGTGAGGGGGATGGGTGGGTGGGTGGGTGGGGGGGATGGGGGGGGGATGGGGTGGGTGGGGGGGATGGGGGGGGGATGGGGTGGGTGGGGGGGATGGGGGGGGATGGGATGGGGGGGATGGGATGGGATGGGGGGGATGGGATGGGATGGGGGGGATGGGATGAGGGGGGTTGGGATGGGATGAGGGGGATGGGATGGGATGGGGGGGATGGGATGGGATGGGATGGGATGGGGGGGATGGGATGGGATGGGATGGGATGGGGGATGGGATGGGATGGGGGGGATGGGATGGGGGGGGATGGGATGGGGGGGATGGGATGGGGGGGATGGGATGGGGGGGATGGGATGGGGATGGGGGGGGATGGGATGGGGGGGATGGGATGGGGGGGATGGGATGGGGGGGATGGGATGGGGGGGATGGGATGGGGGGGATGGGATGGGGGGGATGGGATGGGATGGGGGGGATGGGATGTGGGGGATGGGATGGGATGGGGGGATGGGATGGGGGGATGGGATGGGGGGGGGATGGGATGGGGGGGTTGGGATGGGGGGGATGGGATGGGGGGGATGGGATGGGTGGGATGGGGGGGGATGGGGGGGATGGGATGGGATGGGATGGGATGGGATGGGATGGGGGGGGATGGGGGGGGGGATGGGATTGGGTCGGGGGGATGGGGGGGGATGGGATGGGTCGATGGGATGGGGGCGGATAGGATGGGATGGGATGGGGGGATGGGAAGGATGGGGGGGATGGGAAGGATGGGGGATGAGGGATGGAGGATGGAGGATGGAGGATGGGAGGGATATGGAGGGATGGGAGGGATGGAGGATTGGATGGAGAGATGGTGGGAGGGAGAGAGGGAGGGAGAGAGGGAGGAAGGATGGACAATGCAAACAGCTATCTAACTTCTTGTACCTGATGTTGCTGATCATGGGGGCGCTGTTGGACCTGCGCAGCACCGCCCCTCCCCCCGCCGGCAGCCGCCATCGCCGCGCCGGCCGCCGCGCAGGCGCACTGATCCACCTCCATCCGCTCCTCCTGCGCCATCGAGAGGAGGGAGGCGCGAACTGCAGGCCGCGCAGCCTCGGCCTCGCGTCGACGCAGCAAGCCGTCCGGCGGCCCCGCCAGCAGCGGCACCAATTTTCAGCCGGCGGGGAAGGAGCGCCTCGACGGAGAGGAGAGGGGGAGGCTGGGGGGGTCCCCGCACGTACGAGTCCTTCGGGGAATCAAACCGTCGTGTCGCTCCGATATTCGTCCATGTTGTTTTCGAGGCTTATTAATGCGATATATGACGGTGGTGGGGGGGGGGTTGCTGGTCTCGTTGGTTTGTGGGGCCGGGGATGGGGGGGATGGGGGGGGTGGGGATCGACGAGAAGCGCCGATGGTTCGCTGGCTGGCGCCGCCGCACGGTTGCTAAGTTTCCATCCTGCTGTTCCGGCACATTCCTGCGGAGGGCAGCTGACCCACGCCAACGCGCGCCGGTGCGGTGCGGTGCGCAGCCCCGCAGCGATGCGCGCGCGCGCGGCGGCGCGTCTTGACGTCACACGCCTGACAGGTAAGGTTCTGCGGGCGGTAGGTGGCGCGCCCGGTGCTGCCGTTGCAAAAAGGAGGCGGGGTCGGGGCAGGGAGGTTGGCGTGCGTCATGACGTACTTGGTCGACGTTCCCTGATCTCTCAAAGTCAAAGGATCACTGTTCGTGGACTCGTTGGTTCAGTGGTTAGCAGCGGTGCTTTACAATGCCAAGGTTATGGGTTCGATTCCAGCCTCCGGACTACTGTCTTGGTGAATTGGCCATGCACATGGATGGGATGGTGTGGAGGGGATACTCTTTGGGTGGTTAATGTTATGGATTCGATGGACCAAACAGCCTCATTCCATACTTAAAGGGATTCTATCCTTCCATTATCTCTTGGCGAGTTTCAAGTCTCCCCAGCAGAACATTGCATCTCTCACAGAACTTTCACAATCGGTGAAGGTCCATAATACAGCAAGATCCCAGTCCATTTCCGAAACAAAACCGAAAACTGCGGGGTGCTGAAGATATTGCTGGAGAAACTCACCTGGCCGGAAGCATTTGTGGAGAGAAAGCAGATTTATAAGGTTCAATCCCAGTGTCCCAGTCCTGAAGAACATCAGGGCAGGGCTTCTCCAGTTAATAGTAGGACCCTGGGGAATTTTGCCAACAAAGGGACCTCGCGGTACAGGAGCATGGTTTCTTAGAAGTGGAGTCGCAGGTAGACGGGCTGGTGAAAAAGGGATTTGGCATACTTGCCTTCATTGGTCATGACATGGAGTATCGGAGTTAGGGTATCATGTTGCAGTTGTATAGGACCTTGGTGAGGCCACGTTTGGAATACTGCATACAATTTTAGTCTTCCTTCTATAGAAGAGATGTTAAACTTGAGAGGGTGCACTAGAGATTTATAAGGATGTTACTGGGACTGGAGAGGCGGCTACTGTTGCCTCACAGCGCCAGGGACCCGAGTTCAATTCCCACCTCAGGCAACTGTCTGTGTGGAGTTTGCATGTTCTCCCCGTGTCTCTGCGTGGCTTTCCTCTGAGTGCTTCAGTTTCCTCCCACAGTCCAAAGATGTGCAGGATAGGTGAATTGGCTATGCTAAATTGCCAGTAGTGTTAGGTGGATTAATCGGGGTGAATGTAGGGAAATGGGTCTGGGTGGGTTGCTGTTCGGAGGGTCAGTGTGGACTTGTTGGGCCGAAGGGCCTGTTTCCACACTGTAGGGAATCTAATCTAAATCTAATAGCATGAGTGTTTGAGCTGCAGGTGAAGACTGGATGGGTTAGGGCTTTTTCCCTGGAGTGTCATGGACTGAAGCGTGACCTTGTAGAGGTTTATAAAATCATGACAGGCGTGGGTGGGGTGAGTAGCCAGGGTGTTTTTCCTTGGGTGGGGAAATCCAAAATTAATGGGCATAGGTTTAAGGTGAGAGGGGAAAGATTTAAAAGGGACCTGAGGGGCATCTTTTTCATGCAGAGAGTGGTGTGTGTATGGAATGAGCTGCCAGAGGAAGTGGTGGCGGCTGGTACAATTACAACATTTAAAAGGCATTGAGATGGATTGAATAGGGAGGGTTTCAAGGGCTATGGGCCAAATGCTGGTCAGCGTGGTTGAGTTGAGCCGAAAGGTATGCTTTAGTGCTGTGTGACACTGTAAAGGTCACTGGACTCAAAATGTTAACTCTGTTACTCTCTCTCCACAGATGCTGCCAGATCTGCTGAGTTTCTCCTGCGATTTCTGTTTCTTCCCAAATTCTTTTGAGAGGGTGACTGGTTCCCGCTCCCCTACGTTTTCTTAGTTTTCCAAAAGGAACAATGAGATTTTTTAAACCCCCTGGAACTGGGCTTTCAGTTTTACATCTCATCTGAAAGATAGTAGTTTCAGTTTATTGTGTTTGATTTATTGTTGTCACATGCTCTGAGATACCGTGTCTCCAACGATGCAGGCTGAGATTCAAATCTAGAATCTTGTGATTCAGTCCCATGTGCACAGCATGTTTATTAAGTTTTCATGAATAGCCAGATAACAACTGCCCAAAATAAATCATGCAACTTTCCTCTTGTTCCTCCTGCTCTTTTATCTTGGGTGTGTCGTTGAGCACCATTCTCACTGAGTCAGAAGAGTAGGTAGAGAGAAAATGTTTTGAGTTTTAAGGAGAAGCTGAATTGGCTGGGGCTATTTTCTCTGGACTGTTGGAGGTTGAGGTGTGACCTTATAGAGGTTTATAAAATCATGAGGGGTCATGAATAGTGTGAACAAACAAGGTCTTTATCCTAGGGTAGAGGAGTCCAAAACTATAGAGTATAGGTTTATGGTGAGAGGGGAAAAATTTTAAAGGGACCTAAGGTGTAACTTTTTCATGCAGAAGGTGGTGTATGTGTGGAATGAGCTGCCAGAGGAAGTGGTAGAGGCAGGTGGCTCAGTGGTTAGCACTGTTACCTCGCAGCGCCTGGGTTCAATTCCTGTAGAGTTTGCACTTTCTCCCTGTGTCTACGTTTCCTCCAGTTTCCTCCCACAGTCCAAAGATGTATAAGTCAAGTGAATTGGCCATGCTCAATTGCCCATAGTGTTAGGTGCATTAGTCAGAGGGAAAAGGGTCTGTGTGGGTTACTCTTTGGAGGGTCAGTGTGGATTTGTTGGGCTGAAGGGCCTGTTTCCACATTGTAGAAAATCTAACCTAATGATAAAAAAATTTAGAAGGCATCTGGTTGGGTATATGAACAGGAGGATTTGGAGGGATATGGGCCAAATGCTGGCAATGGGACTAGATTAGTTTAGGATATCTCGTTGGCATGGAGAAGTTGAAGCGAAGGGTCTGTTTCTATGCTGTACATCTCTGTGGTGGTGGTGGAGATATTCAGGATATGGGATCATTTGTTGTAGAAGGAACATTCAGAGAAGTGGGTTCATTATTTTAAAATAAGAGCCAGGTCATCCAGGGTTAAAGTCAGGAAGCATCTCTTCTGACAAACCATACTGAGAATCTGGAAACACCTCTCAAAAAGAAAGTGCTGCATCGGGATGGGGCAGAAATGTATTTCAACACCAACCTTTTTTGTTCTCAACTGGGTGGATGGATTTGAGAAACATAACAGTCCCGTTTTAATTATTTGGCTGAACAGGTTCAACGGACTGTATGAGCTTGGAGAGTTAGAGAGGCCCATTTGAAGAAAAAAGGATCTTACAAATGTTAACACCTGTAATGCACTTCCAGAGAAAGTAAACCCACCCAATTAATCCATTTCATCCCAGAATTCCAAAATCTTCTAATCTCACCATGCCAACATACTGAATTCTGCACACACCCACTTCCTCCACCTGACTTGCTCTGTTTTAGTTCATCAGCCTCTGTGAACGTGTGACACAGCTTATGTTGAGGTGGGACTTGAACCCAGAGCTTCTGGCCCAGAGGTAGGGACACTACCACTGCATCACAAGATTGCTTTCTACCTCCTCTAGCGACAGACTGCTACCTTCAATATCTAATCTTAACAAGCCTTGCATATGTGTGGTCTGCTGTTGACCACTTTTACTCAAATGTTTGAAGGGATACTAGAGATATCCCTCAACCAATATCACTGAAAACAGACCATCAGGTCAATTATCTCATTGCTGTTTGCGAGGGCTGGCTGTATGCAAATTTGCTGCACCACTTCTGACATTATAACAGGTAGATACACAATTCTTATTTTTTAATATCACTGCATGGCCTCAATCCCTCCCAATTATTGCATTCTCCTCCAGCTCAGCAACAACCTGTATCTGTACAGCATCATTGATGTAATAAAATGTCCTAAAGTGCTTGAAAGGAGGATTATGAAATGAAATATGACATCATAAGAACGTCAGAAATAGGAGCAGGAGTAGGCTGTCTGGCCCCACCAGCCTGCTCCACCATTCAATAAAATCATGACTGATCTTTTCACGGACTTAGCTCCACTCAACCACCTGCTCATCCTAACCCTTAATTCCTTTACTGTTCAAAAATCTGTCTGTGCCTTAAAAACATTTAATGGGGTAGCCTCAACTGCTTCACTGGGCAGGGGAATTCCACCGATTCACAACCCTTCGGGTGAAAAAATTCCTCCTCTACTCAGTCCTAAATCTGCTCCCCCTTTATTTGAGGCTATGCCCCCAGTTCTAGTTTCACCCGCCAGTGTAAACAACTTCCAAACTTCTATTTTATCAATTCCCTTCATAATTTTATGTGTTTCTATAAGATCCATCCCTCATTGTTCTAAATTCCAATGAGTATAGTCCCAGTCTGTTCAATCCCTCCTCATGAGACAACCCTCTCAACTCCGGAATTAATCGAGTGAACCTCTTCTGCACTCCCTCCAGTACTAAATTCCCCCCCCCCCCACAGCCCCACCTTTTATCTCAGCCCGCTTGGCACACCAACCTCATTCCTGAAGAAGGGCTTATGCCCGAAACGTTAATTCTCCTGCTCCTCGGATGCTGACTGGCCTGCTGCGATTTTGCAGCACCACACTTTTGAACTCTGGTCTCCAGCATCTGCAGTCCTCACTTTCTTCAAGTAAGGAGACCAAAACAGTACACAGTACTCCAGACGTGGCCTCACTGGCACCCTATACAGCTGCAGTATAACCATCCTGTTTTGAAACACCATCCCTGTAGCAATGAAGGACACCATTCCATTTGCCTTCTTAATTACCTGCTGCACCTCCAAACTAACCTTCTGTGATTCATTCACATGGATACCAAGGTCCCTCTGCACAGCAACATTCCGCAATTTTTCACCATTGAAATAATAGTCCATTTTGTGTTATTCCTAGCAAAATGGATGACCTCACACTTCCACATTCACATCAAACCACCTGAGGAGGCATTAGGACAGATAAACAAAAGATTTGTCAAAGACAAAGAGGTTTTACCCAGCTTCTTAAAGAAAAACAGAGACCCCAAGTGGTTTAGGGAGGGAATTCCAAACTTAGGATCCAGACAGTTGAAGGTAGAGCTTCCAGTGACAGAGCAATGGAAATCAGAGCTGGTCAACAGGCTAGAATTAGAAGATCAAAGAGATGTTGGAGAGCTGTGGGGCTAGAGATGATTACAGAGTTGGGAAGGGGCAAAGCTATGGAGGGATTTTAAAAAATGCAAGGATGAGAATTTTGAAATTCAGATTTGGCATAACCAGGAGCCATTAGCTCAGTGAGCATGAGACAAATGGACAAACAGTACTTGGGATTAACAACACGGGCAGCAGAGCTTTGGATGCCCTCAAGTTCCAAATTTCCAAACCCATGACCTCTACAATCTAGAAGGTAATGGGCAGCAGATACATAGGAACACCAAACCCCTGCAAGTTCCCCTCCAAACCACACATCATCCTGACTTAGAAATGTCGCAGTTCCTTCAGTGTCACTGGGCAAAAGCCTGGCACTCTTTTCCTAAAAGTAGTATGGGTCTAACTATATCAAATGCATTGCAGCAGTTCAAGTAGGTAGCTCACCACTATCTCCTACAGACAAAACTAGGGGTGGCCAATAAATGTTGGCCCAGATAGTGATGCCCACATCCATAAATGAGTAAAGGAAAAGTTTATGGAGCATACAATGTGGGAGGCTGGACAGGAGCGCATTGGAATTATTATGTCTAAAGGATAGGTGGATCAACCATGTGAAATTGTCCATAATGTCCATGGATGTGCAGCCTAGGAAGATTAGCTGTGGTAAATGCAGGGTTACGGGGATAGGAGAGGGGGCCAAGGTTGGATGGGATGCTCTTTGGAGGGTCAGTGCGAGCCCAATGGGATGAATGGTCTCTTTGCTCACTGTAGGGATTCTATGGTTCTATTTTCTAAAAAAAGGTAGCGAAGTCTGCACAACAGTTTTAGCACCAGATGAGATTATGACTCCCAGAACAGAACATTCACTATCAACTTGTGCTTATCTGATATATTGGCAAATATAGAGAAACTGGAGGCTGAACAGGGAAACCCTATTACTATATTTGTGTCTGAATGTGTAACGTGCCACCGTGAAGTTTCTTAAGACTGAAAAGTGAATGAATAAACACTCTTATCGGTCACTGGCTTGGGCTGTAAACCACTAGATAGCTTTATTGAAGAGTAAACAGAAACGAACGGTAGCAAATGTGATAGAGTATAATTACAGTAATTAGACACTTGTTTTATTTATTTCACTTCAGATAAAGCAAACAGCCAAATATCTCCTTCTGCCGTAATCAGGAAATGAGAATTATCCTGTGTGTAACACTTCCCCGCTGATCCAGCAGGCAACTCTTAACCATAAGCTTTCTATAATGGTTTTACAATGACGCTCACCTAGAATAAGACAAACTAAGGTCAAAGATACAAAGGCAAATCAGAGCACAGCAGATTGGATTGTACTCAGACATGGAGCAATCTAAACTTTGGTCAAACAAACAAACAAGCACTGAGGGGGAGATTTGGATAATTTCACAAGAGAGAAAAGATTAGGAGTATAGGAGTTGGTTTGTCATATTGAGGTTGTACAGGACATTGGTGAGGCCTCGTCTGGAGAACTGTCTCCAGTTCTGGTCGCCCTGTTATGGGAAGGATATTATTAAACTAGAGAGTGTTCAGAAACGATTTACCAGGATGTTGCTGGGAGTGGAAAGTTTGAGTAATGGGGAGAAGCTGAATAGGCTGGAACTTTATTTCACTGGAGTGTAGGAGGCTGATTGGTGACCTTATAGACGTTTGTAAAATCATGTGGGATATACATAGGGTTAATATTCCCTAGGATGGGGGATTTCAAGATTAGGGGGCATATTTTTAAGGTGAGAGGATAGAGATTTTAAAAAAGACATCGGGGGAAATATTTTTACACAGGGTGGTTTGCGTGTGGAATGAACTTCCTGAGGAAGTGATGGATGCAGACACAGTTACAACATTTAAAAAACACTTAGATTAGTACATGAATAGGAAAGGTTTTGAGGGCTATCGGCCAGGAACAGGCAGTTGGGATTAGTTTAGTTTGGGGTTAGGGTCAGCATGGACTGGTTGGACCGAAGGGTCTGTTTCCGTGCTGTAGGGTAAGGTAAATCATTTGACCTATGAGGAGGGATTGAGTTGAATGGGCCTGTATCCTGGGTTTGAAGCATAAGAGGCGATCTCTTGGAAAGTTATAAAATTCCTAAAGGGCACGATGAGAGAGCAAAGAGGCTGTTCATCCCCTGCTGCCAGAGAGTTCAGAACCAGGGGGGCAATGTCTTAGGATACCACATCAACCATTTTGGACTTCGATGAGAAGAAATATCTTCACTTGGGCTGTGCATCTTTGGAATTCTCTATCCCTGAGAGCTGTGGATGAGGAAGGTTTTTGAATACCAGGGCAACCAAAGGGATAGGGAAGTGGATAGAGAAATTTAATTGTGACCATATTGAATGGCGGCGCAGGATCAAGGGCCAAATGGACTATGTGAGAACAGGAGGAGGCCATTGAACCCATTGCACCTGTTCCACCATTCAGTGTGATCTGTGGTCGAGCTCCATATCCCTGCCTAGAGGCTACTCATTATGAAGCAGAGAGGGAAGAGACTTCTGTGGGACAAAGAAAAGACTAACAGCTTCTGTGCAGCAATTGTTTAGTTCCTAGTATGTTGGATATAAATGTTGTAGCCTGTCAGGGCAGTATCTAGCATTATTGGAAATTGTCTTAAAAAGGACTAGAATCATTCTACAGCCAGCTATCAGCAATGCTTTAGAACAAGGGCAACATTAGTTAATAGCTTGTACCATAAAGGTGTTCACCTAGTAAATCCGCTCACTGTTTAGAAGACTTCCTCTTCCTCTATGAACTCTGCACACTCCTCCAGTACAACAACCCTGCAGTTCTGGCATCTCGTGCACCTCTGATTTTAATCAATGATCATCAATGATTAATCATTGATCACTGTGATCTCTAGAACTGCGGCCTAAGCTCTGGCATTCTCTCTCAAAACCTCTCCAGCACCTTGAAATTACTCTTTATTATGGGTGGCACGGTGGCAGTGGTTAGCACCGCTGCCTCACAGCGCTAGAGACCCGGGTTCAATTCCCGCCTCAGGCAACTGTCTGTGTGGAGTTTGCACATTCTCCCAGTGTCTGCGTGGGTTTCCTCCGGGTGCTCCAGTTTCGTCCAGTGAATTGGCCCTGCTAAATTGCATGTAGTGTTAGGTGAAAGAGTGAATTAGGGGAATGGGTCTGGGTGGGTTGCTGTTCGGAGGGTCAGTATGGACTTGTTGGGCTGAAGGGCCTGTTTCCACACTGTAATGTAATTAACCTGGCTCTTCAACCATGCTTTTGCTCACATGTCCCTAACAGGTGTGGCTCAGTGGTTAGCACTCCTGCCTCACAGTACCAAGGACCCAGGTTCAGTTCTGGCCTCGGAGACTGTCTGTGTGGAGTTTACACATTCTCCCTGTGTCTGTGCGGGGTTGCTCTGGTTTCCTCCCACAGTCCAAAGATGTGCTGATTAGGTAGATTGCCTGTGCTAAATTGTCCTGTCATGTCCAATGATGTGCAGGCTAGGTGGGTTAACAATGAGAAATGTGGGGTTACAGGGAAAGGGTGGGTCTGGATGGGATGCTTTTTGGAGGGTTGGTGTAGACTCAATGGGTTGAATGAACTGCTTCCACTACAGGGATTCTATGATTCTTGGGCTATTGACTGTCTTTTAGTTCTCTTGGGTAATGCTATCCTACTGACTGTCCTTCAGTAGGGTGGTACAGGTGGAATGTTCTTCAGAGGGTCAGTGTAGGCTCGATGGGCTGAATGGCCTGCTTCCACACTGTAAGGATTCTATTCTATCGTAACATCACTCGCTTGCCAATGTTTACTTGGCAATGCACCTGCAAAGTACCTGGGGGCAGTTTAGAACAACAACTTGCATTTGTATAGCACCTTTAAAGTAATAAAATGTTCCTTCAAAACAAAGTTACTTGCAAACTGCGTAGAAACGTACAATATCAAAACAGGTCATTGGAACTATGCTGATGGTTTTCTTCTTTAAAATGTATTCATTGGATGCAGGTTTCACTGGCAATCCCAGCCTCATTTGCCCATTGCAATTTGCCCTTGTAAAGAGTGGTTGGTTAATCATTTCAGAGGACATTCAGGAGTCAGCAACACTGCTGAATGTACTAAGATGTGTGGGCTGAACCAGGACCACCAGTGAGCCAGGAAGATTCTTACCTCAGTTGAAGATGGGTGCCACGGGTCACCGTCACTGAGACAGGATTTCAATTCCAGATTGGATTTAAATTCCACCCGAAGCTGCGGTGGGATTTGAACATGTATCCAAGAAGCATTAAACTAGGTCTCTAAATTTTTAGGCAAGTGAAATTATACTTATCCTACCTTCTTGCCACCAATCTCCTCTTCTCCCTCATTGTTATATCTTGCGAAGAAAACCTTCTCTACCCTTCTCCCTCTTTGCTAGTTTCATTTCAATTGCATTTATGTTATTCGTCTCAACCACTCCGCCAGTAATTTTTCTAAACTACAATAGACACTGGCCCTGTTCAATCTTTTCTTTTACAATAACCAGTCCCCCTGATCCAGTTATTAGTCAAGTGAACCTTCCCCTGAACTGCTTCTGATTCAGTTACCTCCCTTTTTAAATAGGAAACCCAGAAGGACATGAAAGGCAAAGCATAGTTTGCGTGTGGAATGAACTTCCTGAGGAAGTGGTGATTGCAGGTACGACTACAACGTTTAAAAGACATTTGGAGAAGTGCATGAATAGAAAAGGGCCAAGCACAGGCAGGTGGGACTAGTTTAGTTTGAGAACGTGGTTAGCATGGACTGGTTGGACCGAAGAGTCTGTTTCCATGCTGTTTGGCACAATAACTGTATGTTTTATTCCAGAAATGGCCTCTCCAATGCTCAGTGCAACTATAACAAAACACCCTTAATGTCTAGATTCCATTCACCTTACAATAAACCTCATAATTCCATTTCTAATCATTTGCCGATTTCGATCAAACCCGAAGCACAGTCAGATTAACCATTATTGGGGAGTCCAAAACTAGAGGGCATAGGTTTAAGGTGAGAAGGGAAAGGTTTAAAAGGGACCTAAGGGGCAACTCTTTCACGCAATTAAAACCATTAAAAGGCATCTGGATGGGTATATGAATAAGATGGTTTAAGGGGGATATGGGACTAGATTAATTTAGGATATCTGGTCAGCACAGACAAGTTGTTTCTGTGCTGTACATCTTTGTGATCCTATGTTCTGACCGACTGGTAGATCTGGCCCAAGGGCTGAATGGCCTCCTTCCTCTTATTTAAATACTGAGCAATAAGAAGGAACACCCAACACCTAGATATTGAATTATTTAAGTACAGAATCTTTAGTCTATACATGGAGTTCTACATTTGCAGCTTCCGTCCCCTATTGTGGAAAGAATGTCTGAAAACTGAATAACAAACAGTATCGTGATTGATGCTTATTTTTGTCTTTCCTGGAGTCTCCATAGCAATGTGTTGCTCTTTGACTTTTGGACCCAATGCCAGTCAGACACAACGTCGGTCAGGAAAATCCTGGATCTTTGACTGATGTTAACTTGTAATGGAATGTCTTCAGGCTCATTAGACCTCAATAACATGGTTTACTTTGGACTACAGTTAAACTCTGCCAGCCGTGTGAGCTGAGAGCAAGAACCACACAACACAGAGGCCATTTGGGCTGTTGTTCTGTCTCTATGAAGAGCTAATCAATTTGACCCCCCCCCCCGATGGCTCTACCCCCTAAGCCGTGCAAATGTTCCTTTTTTCAAGTAGTTGAAAAAAGTAGTTGGTTGGTTGAAATTTCACTTCCATCAACCTGTCAGACCAAAACAACCGGCTGAACATTATTAGACTGAGGAATCTGTTACCCACAGGGAGAGATCAATGTGAATGGCCTAGACACAGTGAAGGGGAAGCTGGATAAAGACATGGGAGAGAAAGGAATGGAATGATCTGAGGTGGGAGTCTACTCACATGTTGCATAAATACAGGTGTGGACATGTCAGCTGATTGGCCTCTTTCTGTACTGTATATTCAGAGCAAAGTTTCACATTTTAACTCTGTATATAATCCAGTCACCCACTACCCTTGATCAGATCCATATGGCAGTGTAAAAAGATTTAAGAGTCATACAGCACGAAACAGAACCTTTGGTCCAAGTTTTCCAAGCCAAACTAGTCCCACTTGCCTGCACTTGGCCATGTCCCTCAAACCCCTTCCTATCCATGTACCTATCAAAATGTCTTTTAAATGTAGTAACTGTACCTGCATTTACCACTTCCTCTGGCAATTCATTCCACCCACATATTACACTTTGTGTTAAAAAGTTGCCCCTCAGCTCACTATTAAATCTTTCTCCTCTCACCTTAAAATTATGCCCGCCAGTTTTGAACTCCCATACCCAAGGGAAATGACCTTATCTCGAGCCCTCATGATTTTATAAACCTCTATAACCTCCTATTCTCCAGTTTAAAAAGTCCCAGCTTTTCCAGCCTCTTCTTATAACTCAAACCATGCAGTCCCAGTAACATCCTTTAAATCTTTTCTGAACCCTCTCCAACTTATTAATATCCTTTCTAAAGCAGAGGGTCCAGAACTCTAAAAATGGCCTCACCAACGTCCTGTAAAACAACAGAATGTCCCAATTCCTATACTCAGAGGTCTGAGCAATGAAGGCAAGTGTGCCAAATGCCTTGTTCACCACCCTGTCTACCTGTGATGAAACTTTCAATGAGCTATGTACCTGAGCCCCTTGGTCTCTCTGTTCTACAGTACTCCAAACTAGTACCAAGCTACTGTCATTTTCCAAAAACATTCTTCATGAATTTGCTCAGAAATATTATTAAACACCTTTTGTGCAGGTGGGACTTGAATCCATGCCTCCTGACCAGAGGTAGGGACATTATACTGGACCTCAAAAACCCTACCAAGCTCTCCTTCAGCAGCTGTTTATCAGATGGTGGTGGCAGAGGCCTGGTACAGTGCACAATGCCTCCTGTCACATGACCTACCATCCCCTCAGCTTGTCCGAATGAGAATGGCGGTTTGAGTCCCATTGCAGGGACTTGAGTACAATATCCAGTTGGATGTTCCCAATGCAGTGCTGAGGGAGTGGCACAGCATCAGAAGGTGAGGATGACATGTGGAGTTGATGTACTGTTTTGTCTTCTTGAGTGGACACAGCAAAATCCCACAGCCACTATTTCGAAGAACAGGTTTGGAGTGTTTTACTCGTGTCCGAAAACTTCCTTTTCTATCAATTTCCCATCATTTCCTTTTGGGCCTGTGTCTGATTTTCAACTCACCGAAGTAGGGACCGGCCATTTGCTGGTTCATTTCTCAACGCAATGCCCTGACCTATCAGAGTCAACCTGTCTGTTTAAAATTGAAACAAAGCCTGCCAGGTAACTGTCAATCATCATTAATTGGTGCATTCCCACAGTCACACTTCAACCAGTGAGTCCTTGCCAACCAGTCAGCGCTCTCCCCTCATGCAACATAAATGTCAGTTTTCCCCTTGAATTTGTGTTGTTACAAAATGTCCTGATGAGTGCAAGATGGGAAGCTTTGGAAAAAAATGCATCTTTTAGCAGCAATACTCAATTTTATTATCGAGACATATCCTTGAGTTCTCAGCACAGACATTGATTTGGGTGGTAAATACATTTAGAGGAAGATTGAATGGTTTCCTTCAAAGCTGTCATCGCAACCCTTTGAAGCAGTGATGCTGGTTGAATTATAGTTTTCATCTGTAGGCTTGCCAACTTTAATTGGCCACATTCCTGGAGATGTCAATACGTGACCTTTCACCTCTGACCTACCCAGTTCTGCCATCGGCTAACCCAAGTAGCCCAGCCTCGCAGGGCCAAGTCGTTATTAAACCAATTTTCTGTCTTAAAATGCAGCATTTTTAACTCAAACGAGACTTTCTTCTTAAGTTGCCACGGAAGAACCCTGGGGGTGAGGCTGCAGGGGCCAGGGACTCCAGTCTCTTCCCCAGAGAGTTGGCAACCTTTTGTTCAATCCCAAGGCCACATGGGAGTCAGTTGAAGCAACAGTGTGAGGGGTCGGTAATAGGCCTCGATGCACAAACTCTCAGCTGCTCCTGATTGTTCATACAGCGGGACTGGAGTCCAGCTACAATGCCCCCACATTGTTGGACAGGGTGCCAAGGACGTGAGATGTGGCTCAGTTGGGTAGCACTCTTAGCCTTTGAACCACATGGTCCTGGTTTCAATTCCCACTTCAGTGCTTTTCTTTATTTTACTCACAGGATGAGGGTGTCACTGGCTAAGCCAGCATTTTTTTTGTCCATACCTAATTGCCCAGAGGGCTGTTAAGAGTCAACCACATTTCTGTAGGCCAGCCCAGGTAAAGATGGCAGTTTCCTTCCCCAAAGGACATTAGTGAACCAGATGTGTTTTTCCGACAATCTCCAGCACAAAACCAAGGCCAGCACTCCCAGTGCAGTACAGAGGGAGTGCCACACTGTCATATAATTTTACAGATGTAACGTCAAACCAATTTGCAGGTTCAGGCAGGTGTGAAAGATTCCATATGTGTGCCACTTCAAGAAAAGCAGGGGTGTAATGTAGTGTCATGTAGCTAGTGTTTACCCCTCTGTTGAAATCACAAAACAGGCAACTGGTTATCATTGTATGGAGGGATAGTCATAGGAGTAAAGATTAAATAGATTGGGTCTACATTTTCTTGAGTTTAAGAGGATGAGAGATGATCTTATTAAAACTTAGAACATTTTTCACATGGAGTCATACAGCATAGAAATAGACCTTTCAGTCCAACCGACTGTAATCCCAAACTAAGCTAGTCCCACCAACCTGCTTCTGCCCCATTATCCCTCCAAACATTTCCTATTCATGTACTCATCCAAATGTATTAACATGTTGTAACTGTTCCCACATTCACCACTTTCTCAAGAAGTTCATTTCACGTGAAGTGGATATCGTAGACAGGATGCTTCCCTTGGTTTGTGATTGTAGAACCAGAATAGAATGGGGGTGGGGGTGGGGGAGGTGGTGGGGTGGGGGGTGGTCATTCTATAATCTTACAACTAGAGATGAAGAGAAATGTTTTTTACATGATGGCGCTGAACCTTTGGAATCCCACTGCAGAGTATTGAGTATGTTCAAGACAGAGATCAATAGATTTTGTGAAAAACGTCAAGGGTTATGAGGATATGGTGGGGAAATGATGTTGAGGGAGAAGATCAGCCATGATCTCATTCAATGGTGAAGCAGACCTGAATGGCCCACTGCTGCTCCTATTTCATACGTTCATTACATTCATGATTAAAAACAAAAATTGTGAAATGATTTGAAGCAATTGTCAACAGTTCCAACATCTCTTTATAGCACATTTTAAGGTTATACGACAATCGACTACATTACTTCTAACTGACGGTGAAAGGTTGATGAAGGAGGGAACATTTCAGATTTCAAAATTGAGAGTGCGTCCTTGAGAAAACCCAACATCAAACCTGCCTTTGCAAGTGTCCAGATTTGGTGGGACCAAAGAATGTTGTGGAGACTGCGCCCCAGTTTGTGATCCGGCAATTAGAGTGAAGTTGAAATCGGTCGGTGTTTGAGGGTGCACGTTTAGGGGTGCTGGTTTGACCTCACCAGCGCAATAACCAGCAACTGGGAAATGAACTTTGGAGAACAAAACACTTTGCAGATGAATTCTGTACATCCAACATAAGCTTGCCAGGATCGAGCAGTTCATGCAAAAATTAATTGTGTTAACAGCGTCAGCGTGGTTCTGTGGGTCTCACTCTCTGAGTCAGAAAATTCCTGGTTCACCGAAAATCGAGCGTACTGTACAGGAGCAGGCAGACGATCCCTGTAGGCACTGAGGGAAGGCTGCATTATCAGAGGTGCCATCATACAGAGAAGACCCACATCCACCCAGTCCGGTGGAAGTAAAAGATCTCACAATGAGCAAGGGCATGATCTCTACTCCCTCTCCCCTCCCCCTACACACTGTCCTGACCCAATTATACTGTTTAACCAACATCTCTCACAAACACAAAGCAAGCAGATGATCCACCACTCTGCTGTCTGTGGGAGCTGCCCACGCTCAGGTCGCATGTCATGTTTTCGGCATTGCAACATGCATGGCTGGGAAAAAAAATTACGTCGCTGTCGGTGAAGGTGGGCCAGTTCGGAGGTTGGGGAAGGGTACTATGGAATTGCAGGTTCCTTTCTGCAGCTGCAGGGCCCACAGAGAAGCCCTCAAGGTGGGGTTTAGAACCTGGTGGGGGGGGGGGGGGGAGGGTAGGGGGGTGCGGGGGCACATGTCCATTCAGTCAGTAGGCCCCTAACTTGCCCTCACACAAAGGATCCTTGGTCGGACTGAGCTCCAGTGGCATCACAAAGACCATCCACCAACATCTCACCGAGAACAGAAGCAGATGTAACACCAGAAATAAAATCTGCGGAAGGACTCAACAGTTCCAGTGAGGTCAATTTTGATAATGTACCATAACAAATATTTGGTGGCCAAGCCCAGTGGTTCAATAGGCACAAAGTGACAGTCAGCAGAGCGTAGGAGAGCTCCAGTGTCTAGGGCCAGGCTAAATGCAAATCCCTAGGATCTCCCCACTTTGGTCCCCGTGCCAGCCCTGGTCCCTGCCAACCACCTGCCCTGGCATTCACGAAGGAGGCGTCAAGTGGTTGAAGGGTTTGAAAATGTTCCACGAGGACTTGGAGTCGTCGGCGTTCTTCTTGGGCTTCAGGCAGTTCTGAGGCCACTTGTCCTTGGTCAGGAAGTAAAGCAGTGCATTGAGCCAGGCATTGAAGCTGGCCAAGGGTCTGGTGACCTTGTAGCAGATGGTCACCACCCTCTTGGTGGCGCAGGCCACGTCAGGGACAGCCTTGTTGACCAAGAAGATGGTCTTGGTCACGTGGAAGGGGAGGAAGCAGAGGGCGAAGAGGAGGGTGATGGTCACAATGGTCTTGATGGACTTGCGCCTTTTCTCCAGGCCCGGCACGGCCGACTTGAACTCCTGGTTGCTAATGGTCTTGAAGATTGTCTTAATCACACGCGAGTAACACCAGGCAATGATGGAGAAGGGCAGGAAGAAGCCAACCGAGTGCAGGATGATCCCATAGGGCACATAGTGCGGGTATTCGGTGTCGAGGGCATCGTCCCAGCAGTTAGTGGCATTGTTGAAAGTGGCAGTCTTGGCAAAATGAAAGATAGGGCAGGTGAGGGCTAGGACCACCAGCCACACCAGCACGCAGACCACCCGGGCCGTCTTCTTGGTCTCCATGGTGATAGTCTTCATGGGATGGCAGATGCCAAGGTAGCGGTGGAAGCTGATGCAGGTCAGAAAGAAGATGCTACAGTAGAGGTTGAAGTAGAAGAGGAAGCGAACCAGACGGCAGGTGAAGTCCCCGAAGACCCAGACATCATGCATGATGTAGCTGGCAATGAGGAATGGCAGCGACAGGCCATACATGAAGTCAGTCAGAGCAAGATTAAACATGTAGATGAGGGAGCAGTTCCACTCTTTGCGCCGCTTGAGAATGCTGCAGAGGATGATGGAGTTGAGTGCCAAGCTGAGGATACAGGTGTAGGTGTAGCACACTGGCAGGAAAACGTACTTGTACGATTCGTCCTTGCTGCAGGAGTTTGAGGCTGGGACGTCCTCACTCGAACCGTTGTCAACCATCGGGCTTGTAGCATTTTCATTCATCTTCTAGACTCTGCTGCCTGTAGTAAGCATCGCTCACCGGCTGCGAATTCTCAGACCTGGATGGGAACAAGGGAAAGGCCAGAGGTGAGAAATATGTGGGAGCTTGCTGTGCGATGTTGGCTGTCGTGCTTTCTTACATTGTAACAAATGACTGCACTTCAAACGTCTATCAGTCTGACCCATTGCGCATCCCTGATTTGGTTTACTGTACCACCTCCATCTGACCTCTCAATACCCTCAAACCTCTTTGAAATCCTCCAATTCTCATGCAGCTTCAGATTGATTCACTCAGCTCTCTGAGCCCGAAGCTCTAGAATTCTCTCCCTCGTCCTCTCTGCCCTTCTCTGGCCCTCTCCCCCACTTTAAGAAGCATCCATCGGAAGGATGGTGTTAAATTTGAAAGGGTTCAGAAAAGATTTACAAGAATGTTGCCGGGATTGGAGGGTTTGAGCTACAGGGAGAGGCTGAATATGCTGGGGCTGTTTTCCCTAGAGCATTGGAGACTCAGGGGTGACCTTTCAACCCGCCTTTCCCACCTGTTCCCCACTCTGAGAGATCAAAAGTCTGTCTAATCCCCGCCTCAACGATGGAGACTATAAGATGAATACGTGTGACTTTGGTTTGGTCTTGCTGAATGGAGGGAAATATCAAAGGGATTTTATCCTGAACCCTTCACTGCACCCTCAGGACTCTACATGTGCTTCCTGACCAGCTGATATTTCCCAGCTCTCTTCTCTTTTATCCCTGCCTTTGCAACACGGATCCTGATTTCCAAACATCGTAGTGTCAGCTGTGACCCAGCGGGTAGCTCGCTTGCCTTGGAGTCAGAAGTTCAGTCCCACCCCCGAGGCTGAACCATATAATCTGACACTTTGAGGGAGAACCGCACTGTCAGAGCCACTGTCTAGCTGACGAGGAGCTGTCTTCCCTTTCTTGGTGAAGTCCAACAGCACCATTCTGGAGAAGGACTGGCCTTTTATTTACAGTGTCCTGGCCCACGTTTATCGCTCAGACAGTATCCTGAATGCAGATAGTCTGCTCGTTGCCACATGTCTATTTGGTAGAGCTGTCTGTGTGTGAATTGGCTATGGTGTTTCTTACATTGTCCCGGTGACTGCAAAAATACAGGAGTGTTAAGTTCAACCTTTATGAAGTAATCAGGATTCAGATGGAGTATTCTGTTCAATGGATATCCAGCCCTTACAGAGGGTGCAGAGGAGATTTAACCAGGAATGGGAGGCTTCAGTTTCAAGGAGAAATTGACCTTTCCTCCATCATAATGTTGAAAGTGGGACATGTTTGCTGATTGTTGGACAAGATTTGGCGTGGTGGCTCAGTGGTTAGCATTGCTGTCTCACAGCAGGGACCTGATTCCAACCTCGGTGACTGTGTGGAGTTTGCACATTCTCCCCATGTCTGTGTGGGTTTCCTCCAGGCAACCCGGTTTCCTCCCACAGTCCAAAGACGTGCAAGTCAGGGTGGATTAGCCGTGCTACGTTGTCCAATAGTGTCCAGGAATGTGCAGGTCAGGACGGATTGGCCGTGCTACATTGCCCCATAGTGCCCAGGGATGTGCAGATTAGGGTGGATTGGCCATGCTAAATTGTCCCATAGTGTCCAGGGATGTGCAGGTTAGGGTGGATTGGTCATGCTAAATTGTCCCATAGTGTCTAACGATGTGCAGGTCAGGGTGGATTGGTCATGCTAACTTGTCCCATAGTGTCCAGGGATGTGCAGGCTTGGTGGATTAGCCATGGGGAATACAGGATCAGAGGAATAGGGTAGCGGGATGAGTCTGGATGGAAAGCTCTTCGGAGCATTGGTGTGGACTCAATGTGCCGAATGCTTCCACACTCTCGGGATTCTATGATTCAGCCTCATTCTCAACTCCTCAGATTCTGAAGCAGTGTCTATGAAATGCAGCAAGAGTCAGGTTTGGACTGACAAGTGGCAACTAACATTCATGCCACACAAATTCCAACAGGACACAATCTAATCACCACCCTTTGAAAATCAATGAAATCACTAGCACTTTAACCTCGACTATTAACATCCTGGAATTTACCATTGACCAGAAACCGAACTGGACTAGGTCAGAGACTAGAAATCCTGCAGTGAGTAACTCACCTCCGACTCCCTAAAGCCTGTCCACCATCAACAAGGAACAAGTTTGGAGTGTGAGGGAATACTCCCAACTTACCCTGGATGGGACAGCTCCAACAACACAAGAAAATCGGCATCAGGACAAAGCAGCTGCTTGATTAACACCACAAACGCCATCTTAACCATCCACTCTCTCCACCACCAACGCACAGTTGCAGCGTTGTAGACAGTCTGTACCACCTACAAGATGCAGTGGAGAAATTTCACCAAAGCTCCTTAGACAGCACCTTCCAAACCCACTGACCACTACCATGTCCTACCAAGGACAAGGGCAGCAGATACATGGGAACATCAGTGCCTGCAGATCCCCTCCAAGCCACTCCTGACTTGGAAATATATCAATGTTGGGTCAAAATCCTGGAACTCACTCCCTAACAGCACTTTGTGGGTGTCCCTAAAGCACATGGGACTGCAGCGGTTCAAGAGAGCAGCTCACCTCACCTTCTCAAAGGGACAGTTGGCAACGTGCAATGGCACCCACATCCAGTGAATGAAAATAAAGTTAGGTTGTCCTTGAAGCAGAGACTATTAAAAGGAAGATTTGGTGGAGTTTTTCAAAATTAATTAATCATCTTGATAAATAAGAGTAAGCTGTTTATAATTGTCTAAAGTCCACGAAGATGGCTCATCACCACCTTTCCAGGGAAGAAATGTGTTAAATATTGTCAGGTTATTGGCTAAAGTGGTGGAGGATGATGGGAATTTTTATGAACATTGTGAATTGTTGTAATCTGCCTGAAGGGAAAAGCACATTCAATAGGAACTTCCACAAAGGGATTCGGAAAAATACTCGAAAAGGAAAGATTGGAAAGTACTTTCAAAGAGCATGAAACACAAATTGGGCCAAATGGCCTCCAGTCCTTTAGGCCTCTGTGATTCCCTGTTACAAATCTAAAAACTTAGAAAATCCACCCAAATGAATCCTTGGTGTGACAAGGATTCTCACCTCTAGGATTTTCTTGGATAGAATATTGAGACTAAGAACTTTGCATCTTTCCTGTCTCTCTATCTCTCTCTCCCCCTCTCTCCATCATCCCTCTCTCGTATCCTTTCTGTCCTTTAGTTTGTTCACTGAGACAGGATTCCGTAGATTTTATGCACGGCAATTGCACAATGTTCTGTGATGAGTAACAATTTAGGTTTGTGACAGCAATCCAAGCTATACTAATCTATGCAAACTGTTAAAACGTAACCCAATAACTGGCCAAATTGGGTGTTAAGTAACCAACAAAACCAGACCCCTTGCTCCTAAAAACCTCCTTTTAAAGAAGTCTATTTTTTTAACCTGAGGCCGTATGTAATATGGAAAAAACAGCTCAGGTCAGGGGGAGGACATTTGAACTTCGAAGGGTTAAAATGTGTGAGTGCACATTAGGGAGGTGGTTAAATTCTGTTTACAACTACTTTCAGCATCACAGGATGAGAACATTGTGTGATATTAATTGGATGACATGCCCATCATCGCGTGACACGTGCTGCTTTAAAAGCACAACGTCCTACTTAGAAAAGCACCATGATCGGAAATGATTTTTTTCTGGATAGTTCACCTCGTTGTGTCTTTCAAAAATATAAAAGCTTTCAAACCCCAGAAACCTGAGCCCTTCATCGAGGCTGACAATACTGAGGGAATGCTATATTGCTGGGGAGATGTTTCTTTTGGACTGAAAGCCCTGTTTTATCAATAAGGTGGCCATAAAGAAGCCTGTTGAATCATACTCAACTGGGGATTTACCTGTGCTGCTATGGGTACACAGATTTGGGCTAAGGCTTGTAAATAAGTTCAAATAAAAGTATGAAAAGATCGGCTGCAAAGTTCAAACTTCCTCAACACTGGAATATAATGTACTGAGAGGAATCTTAAGAAAATGTGAGGTACTGCATTTTGGTGAGGTCAATCAGGATAGGACTTGCACGCTTAATGGTAGGGTCCTGGGGCGTGTAGCTGAACAAAGAGACCTTGGAGTGCAGGTTCATAGCTCCTTGAAAGTGGAGTTGCAGGTAAACAGAGTGGTGAAGATGGCATTTGGTATGCTTGCCTTTATTGGTCAGTTCATTGAGTATAGGAGTTGGGAGGTCATGTTGCAGCTGTACAGGACATTGGTTAGGCCACTTTTGGAACACTGTTCAATTCTGGTCTCCCTGATATAGAGAAGATGCTGAGAAAATTGAAAGGAAAATTGAAATGATTGACAAGAATGTTGCCAGGTTTGGAGGATTTGAGCTATAGGGAAAAGCTGAATAGGCTGGGGCTTTTTTTCTCTAGTGCGTCAGAGGCTGAGGGGTAACCTTATCGAAGTTTATAAAATCCTGAGGGGCATGGGAAGGGTGAATAGCCAAGGTCTTTTTCCTAGGGTGGGTGGTCCAAAACTAGAGGACATAAGTTTAAGGTGAGAGGAGAAAGATTTAAAAGGGACCTAAGGGGCAACCTTTTCACCCAGAGGGTGGTATGTGTATGGAATGAGCTGCCAGACGAAGTGATGGAGGCTGGTACAATTACAACATTTAAAAGGCATCTGGATGGGTAAATGAATAGGGAGAGGGAAATGGGCCAAATTCTGGCAAATGGGACTGGATTAATTTAGGATATCTGGTCAGCATGGACGAGTTGGACCAAAGAGTCCGTGCTGTACAACTCTGACTGTAAAAGAAAGGTTAATTGAATATTTGATTTCTTTTAATTGTCCAATAAGAATCCATTGTCAGAGGGAGTAGGGCTCTACGTTTGTAACTGTCAGTGTCTGGACCACAGAGATCAGTTGATAGTTATTAACAACAATTGTGTCTTTAGACCTCAAACTTTTTATTAACTGGCACCAATGGGAATAAGAGTGTACCGATTGATCTAATACTCCAGACAATCAAAGGTACGCACATCTGCAATAAATCCTGACCAAGCAAAGCTTCAAGACATCAACAGCCCTCAAAAACTCTAACTAGAAATATCAACACACCTCCTAAAATCAATGTTAAACACACACAGTAAGTAAAAGAATTGTAATGCACTGTTGTACTTCAGTTACAGCATAAACACTTGGACATTGTGTTAGATTGCGGTATTTGAGGTACACATACATATAATAGATGTTGTCATTTTATCAAGAGTACAGTTTGATAAGTTGCTAGTTAAAACAAAGTTTGCTTAACTTTCCATGGTGGGTTCACCGATCCATTGATGTGCAAATAATGACATGCTAATGAAAGGATTTGGGGGCAGGGGGGATTGTTAAAGGGTAAGATAGCCTTTTGACAAGGAACTGCATACAGCTCACCAGTTAGCTTTCCTACTTCCCACAATGCTGGAAGATTCACGCACTTAATACCTTCACAGGCACACAAGATTCTGTCAGTTTGGTTTGAGATCCCAAGACCATGTAAAAGAGGAGGTAAGAAGGCAACTTGTTAAACAAAGATTTAATAGAACATTGAATCCACTTAAGAAATTGTTGAAAAAGCTCAGCATGACTGGCAGCATCCTGTGGAGAGAAATTAGAGACAATATTTTAGGTCAAGTGACCCTTCCTCAGAACCTGAAAAGACCCGAAACATTAACTCTGATTTCTCTCCACAATTGCTGTCAGACATGCTGAGCTTTTCCAGCAATCTCCGTTTTTGTTTCTGATTTACAGCATCAGTAGTTCTTTCAGTTTTTATTGATTTCATTATCGCAAGGAGTCACTCACCAGGGAATAGCTTACGTATAGTTTGGTCTCCATATGTAAGAGTCTGACGTCTTGCATCAGTGGGAGTGCTGTGTAGGTAGATTGCCTTGAAGAGAGGTTGAGGAAACTTGGCCTGTATTGTCTCAAGTTTCAGAGTGTTAGAGGTGATCCTGTTAAAATTTACAGGCAGTGTGACTGTGTCTAAAACCCAGAGACGTAGTCGTAAAATAAGGGACAGACCCCTTATTTCTCTGCCCAGGGGGTGCTTAATTTTCAGGATTCTCAATCTCATAGGTCAATAAAGGATTAATCTTTGAGCATGTTCAAGATAGAAATAAATGGATTTCTAAACAGTAAGTACACAAATGGGGACGATGCGGGAAAGTGTTGTTGAGGTAGATAATCAGCCATGATTTAATTGAACAGTAAGGCAGCTTGATGGCCCTATCCTTCTACTGGAAATCCTTTCTGGGAAGTGGAACGGGGCAGAAAAATTCATTTAAAAGAGTGGCTTTGTCTGGCAAATGTACAGAACTTTTAATAGGATTGACAGGGTAGATGTTGAGAGGCTGCTTCTCCTAGCTAGGGATCGCAGCTCAGGACTTAGAAGTGAAATGAGTAGAAATATCTTCACCCAAGGGACGTAAATCCTGCTCCTCTCCACTCCGGAGCGTTGTGAGTGTTCAGCCGTTTTGTACTTCAGAGACAAATATCAAGAGAGTTTCGGATGGTGAGGGAGATGCAGACAGTGCAAAAAGGTTGAGTCGAGACCTAGGATGATCTTATCAAGGGCCAAATGACCTACTCCTGTTGTTATTTTTGTTAAAAACCCATTACAAATCAAATAAATTGCTGGAGAAATCAAATATTTTCCCTCTGATTTTCTGGTTACAGGCATCGTTGACAAATTATTGCCTGTCTTTAGATGCCCCATCGATAGTCCTTTTTCCTGAGCCACTTATAGTTGATAGTGCCCTCTGTTGGTGGCTCAGAGCTAAGTACTGCTCCCTCTCAGCAAAGGGGACCTGGGTTCAATTCCACTGTCTGGTGACTGTCTGTGTGGAGTTCACACATTAGATTAGATTCCCTACAGTGTGGAAACAGGTCCTTCGACTCAACAAGTCCCCACCGACCCTCTGAAGAGCAACCCACCCCAGACCCATTTCCTTCTGACTAATGCACCTAGCACTATGGGCAATTTAGCATGGCCAGTTCACCTGACTTTGGACTGTGGGAGGAAACCGGAGCACCCGGAGGAAACCCATGCAGACACAGGAAGAATGTGCAAACTCCACACTGACTGGCTGGAATCAAACCTGGGACCCTGGTGCTGTGAGACAGCAATGCTAACCACTGAGCCACCGTGCTGCCCCAATTCTCCCTGTGTCTGCAAGCATTTTCTCCAGGTGCTCTGGTTTCCTCCCACAATCCAAAAATGATGTTGGGTTCAGGTCGCGCTATGTGTAACCCCACAGTACTGTTCCATATCTGTAAAAAAATCTTCCTACTGTCCTGTTTTGACACCATCACCTTGATATGACCTCTCTCCCTTCAATAGTTTGTACAGTTTTGGATTAGTTGTTACTTTTGCTAGACCCTCAGCAAGCAACTCATACACCTATCATTTTATTCCAGCAATATGGTTTGTCTCCAGCATCAAAATAGTTTCAAGTTTTAGTAACTATCTCTCTGCCTCAATTAATTGAATTATAGGTCATCATCTTCAGTTGCTATTCAGCTGCGGACACTTCTGCTCACACTGTCTGACACTTTTGATTACCTGCAGAGACTTATTCGACATTCCCATTCACATCATTTGTGTGATCTTTTCATCTCTCTGCCTATAAATTCTGTGCCTGAATGCTTTTCTTCAGTTTACCTGATGAAGGGGCAGCGCTCAGAAAGCTTGTGATTTCACATAAACCTGTTGAACTATAACTGTCGGTGTTGTGTGACCTTGTCCACCCCAGTCCAACACCGGCACTTCCACATCAGTCCAATGATGTGCAGCTGAGGTTGGACTGGTCATGCTAGAGAGCTCCGTAGTGTCCAGGGGTGTGCAGGCTAGGTGGGTTAGCCGTGGGAAATGGGAGATGCTAGGGAGGTGGGTCTGGTTGAGATGCTTTCAGAGGGGTTTGATGGGCTGAATGGCCTGCTTCCATACTGTAAGGATTCTATGTTGACATCAGTTATACACCAAGTAAGCATGCAAGTGTCTATTCCTAAACAGCATCAGTTAAATAACTTGATAAAACCAAATCATTCTTTCTGTCTAGATTTCTTAACTGATTGCTCCAGTTGTCCAGGGTGGTATCAAAGTCATAATCTCTGGGTTAGGTCTGACCACTGACTGACTAGCTCAGTAACTAGTAAGTAGTGAATGGCCTCTTGAATGGGGAGAGTGTTTATCCCGTCCCCACAGAGGGTGTAGCTGTGTGTTGCATGCACGTTGTGAATTTAAATGTAAATGTATGTAAATAAATCTCCAGTTTTGTATTCCATTCAGGTGCCACATTCCCATAGGATTTCAATATGACCTTTAATAGCCCTTGTAAAGTTCTCAGTAATCTTTTTGCATACTGTCTGATGAACTATTTATAATTGTCTTTTAGCAGATGTGGATACTGTTGCTCTTAACAACACAAGAAACAGGAGCAGGAACGGGCAATTCAGGCCCCTCGAGCCTGCTCCATGATTCAAAAACATCATGGCTGATCCAATGGATCAACTCGATTTTCCTGCCTGTCCCCTTTGATTCCCTCATCCTTGGATCTTTTCAATGCCTCAGCCTCTCTTGCTCTTTGGGATTTTGAATGCTAAAGATTCACAACTCTCTGAGAGGGGAAATACCTGTTCATCTTCATCGGAAGATGACTTTTGCTGAATTTCTGGCCCCCCAATACTGGATCCACCCATGGGAGGAAGTGTCTACTCAGCATTTACATTGTCAAGCCCTTCTCAGGACCTTAACATAAGAACATTAAAACTAGGAGCAGGAGTAGGCCGTCTGGTCCCTCAAGCCTCCTCCGCCATTCAATCAGATCATAGCTGATTTTTCATGGACTCCGCTCCACTGACCTGCCCGCTCACCCTAATCCTTAATTCCTTTCCTGTTCAAAAATCTATCTTTGCCTTAAAAAAACATTGAATAGGGTAGCCTCAACTGCTTCCCTGGGCAGGGGAATTCCACAGATTTACAACCCTCTGGGTGAAGAAGTTCCTCCTCAACTCAGTCCAAAATCTGCTCCCCCTTATTTTGAAGCTATGCCCCTTAGGATCTAGTTTCACCCACCAGCAAAAACAGCCTCCCTGCTTCTAGCTTATCTATTCCCTTCATAATTTTATATGTTCCTCTAAGATTCCCCTCATTCTTCTAACTTCCGATGAATACAGTCCCAGACTACTTAATCTCTCCTCATAAGCCAACTCTCTCAACTCCGAAATCAACCTAGTGAACCTCCTCTGCGCCCCCTCCAGTACCAGGACATCCTTTCTCAAGTAAGGAGACCAAAACTGTACACACTACTCCAGGTGTGGCCTCATCAGCACGATATACAGCTGCAGCATAACCTCCCTGTTTTTAAACTCCATCCCTCTAGCAATGAAGGACAATATTCCATTTGCCTTCTTAATTACCTGCTATACCTGCAAACCAACGTTTTCAGTAAGTCCTCATTTTTTTAAAACGCGAGAGAATTTAGACTCAACCTATTCAACCTTCCCTCATAAGACAAGCCCCTTCATCCCAGGAATCGTGAAATGAACCGTTTCTGAACTGCCTCCAATCCTACCATTTCCCTTCTTAAACAAGGAGGCTAGGACCTGTGGGCACAGGCTTAGAATGAGAGGGGGGGTCAACTTAAGATGGAAATGAGGAGACATTTCTTCAGCCAGAGTGGTGGGCCTGTTGAATTCATTGCCACGGAACACAATGGAGGCCAGGACATTAAATGTCTTAAAGGCAGAGATTGATAAATTCTTAATCTCGCAAGGAATTAAGAGATATGGGGAGAGTGCGGGTAAGTGGTGCTGAAATGCTCATCGGCCATGATTGAATGGCGGAGTGGACTCGATGGGCCAAATGGCCTTACTTCCACCTCTATGTCTTATGATCTTAAATATGTATACAAGTCACACAGTTGGCTGGACTAGAGAGTCAGGGAAACAGCAGGTGGCCCCAGCAAGGTAGAATTATCTGTAAGTTAGATAGTGCATGTTCCAGGCTGTCATCAGTACATTCCCCTCATTCTCTCAAAAAGCCCTTTCCAGTCCCTTTTACAAACATTTTGACACCTCAAACTCCAGTGCAAAGCCTTCTTGTTCCTGATTCTGCTGAGAATGCTTATGCCAACTTTGCTGGGCTTATTTAACTTGCCAGAATCACAGGGTCAAACAACACAGGAGGAGGCCATTCAGCCCATATTATCTGTGACAGCCCAGTGAATGAGCTTTCCAGTTAGTCCTGCAAGCTTTGTGCTCTTTCCTGCTCAAACCCTGTGCATTTTTCATTTCCAAGTATTGTCATGATGATGGATTGGAACCTTAAATGACTCATGGGCCGAATGAATTTTTAGTCAAAACATGTGCTTATTTTAAGCAAAGACTGCAAACCAAGCCTGGCCGTTAGGTAACATTATCGCATGGAATTCACTAACTGCTGATACTCTGAAAACCCCTGGAATGTCATGCAGTGTAGGAGCCAACAAAACATCCTTCACAAAGCAGAAGTTTGAGGCAATCTAATAGTGTCCTCTCAGCAGGGAAAAAAAACTCTCCTTTCAGTTACACCTCAGATCCCTGGACATGAGTCAAAGACTTTGTGGTTTATCCTTCCAAGAATATACTAAAAGGGGGCTAATAGCCATCTGTAACCACTGGTTTAGAGATTTTAAAAAGATATGAGGTGAAAATTTGTTTACACAGAGGGTGGTTCGCATGTGGAATAAGCTTCCTGAGAAAGTGGTGGCTGGTGCAATTACAATGTTTAAAAGACATTTGGATGAGTACACGAATAAGAAAGGTTTGGAGGGAGATGGGCCAGGAGCAAGCAGGTGGGACTAGTTTAGTTTGGAATTATGTTTGGCATGGACTGGTTGGACTGAAGGGTCTGTTTGCATGGCCTTTGATTCTATGATATGGGAATGTGGACTAATGTCCTGTGAAGGACACAATTTGATGTCAGCCATTAAACACCCCTGCATTGCAGGTAAAAGGATATGAAACTCCCATTCATGCATTCATTCTCAGAAATGCAAACCTGCAAACCAGTCACTGTTAAAAGGAATAAAAGAATCTCAACTAACTCGTTAAGCTAAGAGTCTCAAAATTGAACTGCTCAACTGTTAATGTGAACATTACTGATATCACCCAACTTTACAGCCACAATGTTGCATTATTTACCCTTCATGAATAACTCAGATACCAATCAGTCTGTCTTCTATGTTTTCTTGGACTCCTTTCTCATTTCTGATCTGAGTGCCTTTGTATTATGTTATTAGGTCTTCTTGCATTTAGTTACTAATAAGCTCACTCTTTCTTTAGCTCAAAAAAGTACTAAATGCCTTCTTTACCACCCTGCAACTGCAAGGTCTCTTTGTTCAGGAGCACTCCCCTCGGATCATATTGCTACCCAGGACTGTCACGAATTGGGAATCATTGGCGGGGACTGGTTGTAATGGTGTTTAATTGGTTCCTTTTAAAACAGAAATTCATTTGGTCCATGAGAAATGTATCCACAAGGGAGGGGATCCTTTTTGCATTAACTTTGTTGCAACCAGTTGAGGAGGCAGGTGAATAGAGCAGAAGAGTCAGATCATTCTCATAGAGTCATAGAGATGTACAGTACAGAAACCTTCACTCCAACTTGTCCATGCAAAACAGATATCCTAAATTAATTTAGACCCATTTGCCAGAATTTGGCCCATATCCCTCTAAACTCTCCTTATTCATGTACCATCCAGATGCCAAATACATGTTGTAACTGTACCAGCCTTCACCACTTCCTCTGGCAGCTCATTCCATAAACACAACACCCTCTGCATGAACAAGTTAACCCTCGGGTCCCTTTTAAATCTTTCAACCTCACCTTAAACCTGTGCCCTCTACTTTTGGACTCCCCTACCCTGGGGAAAAGACCTTGGCTATTCACCCTATCCAGGCCCCTCATGATTTTATAAACTTCTTTAAGGTCACCCCTCAGCCTCTGACACTTTAGGGGAAAAACAGCCCCAGCCTATTCAGTCTCTCCCTATAGCTCAAACCCTCCGACCCTGGAAACATCCTTGTCAAATCATTTCTGAACCCACAATCCTAAGGTGTGCAGGTTATTTAAGACCATAAGACCATAAGACATAGGAGTGGAAGTAAGGCCATTCGGCCCATCGAGTCCACTCCGCCATTCAATCATGGCTGATGCGCATTTCAGCTCCACTTGCCAGCGTTCTCCCCGTAGCCCTTAATTCCTCTAGACAACAAGAACCTATCAATCTCGGCCTTGAAGACATTTAGCGTCCCGGCTTCCACTGCACTCCGTGGCAATGAATTCCACAGGCCCACCACTCTCTGGCTGAAGAAATGTCTCCGCATTTCCGTTCTGAAATGACCCCCTCTAATTCTAAGGCTGTGTCCACGGGTCCTAGTCTCCTCGCCTAACAGAAACAATTTTCTAGCATCCACCTTTTCAAAGCCATGTATTATTTTGTACGTCTCTATTAGATCTCCCCTTAATCTTCTAAACTCCAACGAATACAACCCCAGTATCCTCAGCCGTTCCTCATATGCTAGACCTGTCATTCCAGGGATCATCCGTGTGAATCTCCGCTGGACACGTTCCAGTGCCAGTATGTCCTTCCTGAGGTGTGGGGACCAAAACTGGACACAGTACTCCAAATGGGGCCTAACCAGAGCTTTATAAAGTCTTAGTAGTACATCTCTGCTTTTATATTCCAACCCTCTTGAGATAAGAGACAACATTGCATTCGCTTTCTTAATCACAGACTCAACCTGCATGTTTACCTTTAGAGAATCCTCGACTAGCACTCCCAGATCCCTTTGTGCTTTGGCTTTATTAAGTTTCTCACCATTTAGAAAGTAGTCCATTCCTATATTCTTTTTGCCAAAGTGCAAGACCTCGCACTTGCTCACGTTAAATTCCATCAGCCATTTCCTGGACCACTCTCCCAACCTGTCTAGATCCTTCTGTAGTCTCCCCACTTCCTCAGTACTACCTGCCTGTCTACCTAACTTTGTATCATCGGCAAACTTCGCTAGAATGCCCCCGGTTCCCTCATCCAAATCATTAATATATAATGCGAACAGCTGTGGCCCCAGCACCGAACCCTGCGGGACACCGCTCGTCACCGGCTGCCATTCTGAAAAAGAACCTTTTATCCCAACTCTCTGCCTTCTGTTAGATAGCCAATCCTCAATCCATCCCAGCAGCTCACCTCGAACACCATGGGCCCTCACCTTGCTCAGCAGTCTCCCGTGTGGCACCTTATCAAAGGCCTTTTGAAAGTCCAGATAGACCACATCCACTGGGTTCCCCTGGTCTAACCTACTTGTTACCTCTTCAAAAAATTCCAACAGGTTTGTCAGGCATGACCTCCCTTTACTAAATCCATGTTGACTTGTTCTAATCAGACTCTGCTCTTCCAAGAATTTAGAAACCTCATCCTTAATGATGGATTCTAGAATTTTACCAACAACCGAGGTTAAGCTGATTGGCCTATAATTTTCCATCTTTTGCCTTGATCCTTTCTTGAACAAGGGGGTTACTACAGCCATCTTCCAATCGTCCGGGACCTTTCCTGACTCCAGTGACTCTTGAAAGATCTCAACCAATGCCTCTGCTATTTCCTCAGCAACCTCTCTCAGAACTCTAGGGTGTATCCCATCGGGGCCAGGAGATTTATCAATTTTAAGACTTTTTAACTTTTCTAGCACTATCTCTTTCGTAATGGCAACCATACTCAACTCAGCCCGGTGACACCCTTTAATTTTTGGGATATTACTCCTGTCTTCCACTGTGAAAACTGACGCAAAGTACTTGTTAAGTTCTCCTGCTATTTCCTTATCTCCCATCACTAGGCTCCCTGCATCAGTTTGAAGTGGCCCAATGTCTACTTTTGCCTGTCGTTTGTTTCTTATGTACTGAAAGAAACTTTTACTATTATTTCTAATATTACTGGCTAGCCTACCTTCATATTTGATCCTCTCATTTCTTATTACACTCTTTGTTATCCTCTGTTTGCTTTTGTATCCTTCCCAATCTTCTGATTTCCCACTGTTCTTAGCCACTTTATAGGATCTCTCTTTTTCTTTAATACATTTCCTGACTTCCTTTGTCAGCCAAGGTTGTCTAATCCCTCCCCGGTTAATCTTTCTTTTCTTGGGAATGAACCTCTGTACAGTGTCCTCAATTATACCTACAAACTCCTGCCATTTTTGCTCTAGTGTCTTCCCGGTTAGCCTCTGCTTCCAGTCTATTTTAGTCAGTTCCTCTCTCATGCCCTCATAATTACCTTTATTCAACTGTAACACCATTACATCAGATTTCGCCTTCTCCCTTTCAAACTCCAGACTGAACTCTACCATATTATGGTCGCTACTTCCTAAGGGTTCCCTTACTTTAAGATCTTTTATAGAGTCTGGTTCATTGCAAAGCACTAGGTCCAGAATAGCCTGCTCTCTTGTGGGCTCCATGACTAGCTGTTCCAAAAAGCCATCCTGTAAGCATTCCATGAATTCCCTTTCTTTAGATCCACTAGCAACATTATTTACCCAGTCCACCTGCATATTGAAGTCACCCATGATCAATGTAACCTTGCCTTTCTGACATGCCTTCTCTATTTCCCGGTACATGTTGCGTCCCTGGTCCTGACCACTGTTAGGAGGTCTGTACACAACTCCAATTATGGTTTTTTTGCCTTTGTGGTTCCTCAATTCCACCCACACAGACTCCACATCATCCGACGCTATGTCATTCAATACCATAGATTTAATTTTGTTCTTAACTAACAAGGCAACTCCACCCCCTCTGCCCACCTCTCTGTCTTTTCGATAAGTCGAAAAATCATGGAGGTTTAACTGCCAGTCCTGACCCCCCTGTAACCAAGTCTCTGTGATGCCTACTACATCATAATCATTCACTATTATCTGTGCCATTAATTCATCGGCTTTGTTATGAATGCTACGAGCATTCAGGTAAAGTGCCTTAATGCTAACTTCCTTATTAGAGATGTTGTAAGTCATATGTCCTAAGTTATCCTTGCTTTTTTCTGCATTCTCAGTCTGCCTCAATTTTAAATCCGCCTGGAAACATGCTATCCTGCTGCTTATCTTTCCATTTACCTCCATACTCCCTGTTGCTTTCACTTTCCCTTCCCCCCAACTCAGAAGTTTAAAGTCCTACTGACCACCCTATTTATCCTCTTCGCCAGAACATTGGTACCTGATCGGTTCAGGTGGAGACCGTCCCAACGGTACAGATCCCCCCTGTTCCAAAACTGATGCCAGTGCCCCATGAAGTGGAATCCCTCTTTCCCACACCAATCCCTTAGCCACGTGTTTACTTGCCTAATTTTCTTGTCCCTATGCCAATTGGCACGTGGCTCGGGCAGTAATCCGGAGATTATGACCCTTGAGGACCTGTGCTTCAATTTCCTGCCTGTCCAATTTGAATTTGAATTGGACATGCTAAATTGCCCATGGTCTTCAGGAATGTGAAGGTGAGGTGCATTCATTAGGGGTAAATATAAGATTATCGAGTAGTGGAATGGGTCTGGGTGGGTTACTCTTCAGAGGTTTAGTATGGACTTGTTGGGCTGAAGGGTCTGTTTCCACACTGTAGGGAGTCTATGATCTATAAGTTTCACAACATCCTTCCTATAGCAGGGAGACCAGAATTTTACGCCATTTTCCAAAAGTGGTCTAACCAATGTCCAGGTACAGCTGCAACATGACCTCCCAACTCTTACACCGAGCAATAAAGGCAAGCGTACCAAATGCCTTCTTCACCACCCAGTGTACCTGCGACTGCAAGGTCTCTTTGTTCAGTAGCATTCCCCTCGGATCATATTGCTACCCATGACAGTCACGAATTGGGGATTATTGACGGGGACTGTTTATAATGGTGTTTACACAATTCCCCTTTTGAACGTTCCTACTAAATTCCACTCCCTTTTACTCCCACTGCCCTTTTAGGCATATTGCTACAAGATGCAACGTGAAAAAAGTCCTTCTCGTCTCCCTCTCTGGTTGCTTTGCCAGCTATCTTAAACGTTTGCTATCTGCATTGACCATTGAGTTACCAAGAAATTAAGACAGAAGGAAAATCACAGGGGAGTTAAAGGATTGTGCTTTTCTCATGTGGAGAAAGGGCTTTTTGGCTGAGGGTCAAGATTTGTTCAACCAGTTTCAATGCCTCAAATAAAACAAAGGACTACAGATGCTGTAATTCTGAAACTAAAACAAAAATTGAAGAAAGCTTCTTCAGTTCCAAAGAAGGGTCACTGCTGCCTGAGTTTGAAACCCTGCTGAGTTTTTCCAGCAATTTCTGCCAAAGTTCAATGTCTGATTGGCAGGCTGGGTGACCAATGGCAGGAGTGCGGGCGTAGGGCTTCTGGTGGTGGGAGATCATGTGACAAATCTCCTACAATGCATTGCAACAAGAGTTGGCAATATCTATGTAGCAATCGCACAACACACTGTAAACCATCTTTACGCATTCAGATGCTACAGTGCACAATGATGTGACCATTTGTTAGCCAGCTTTGATGCAATGAGGGAAAAGTAAGATTCATCCCCATCAATGCTTTGTATAAAACCTGAACTGGCATATCCACAACACAGACTTTGAAAGCAACTTCGAAACCCATGGCCTCTACCATCTGGAAGGAGAAGGAAAGCAGATATATGGGAATATCACCCCCTCAAAGTTCCCATCTGAGTCACTCACCATCCAGATTTGGAAATATATTGCCATTTCTTTAGTGTCATCGGGTCAATGGAATTCCCTTCTTAACTGCACTGTGTAGGTGTCCCTATACCACAGAAGACAGCTCGCCACCACTTTCTCAGGGGACAACTATGGACTGGTGATAAATGCTGGGTTCAGCTGGTGACACCCTTATCCCATGAATGAATAAAAATCTCTGAAGACAATTCAGTCCAAAATATATAGTTGTCTAGTAATACTTATTTATTTTTATTTGTATTACCCTCTATATTAAAAAATCAGCAGCCATTTTTACATTTGACACCAATATATCGTATGGGCCTCCAGGTGTTATGTATTCATTACTTGGTTCCCCCTTCCATTTTCCCAGTAAAAACTGTAACCACTTATTTGGGCCATTCTGTATGATTGAATTTAAAAACCTTAATGTAAACATGGAACCAGTCTCTTGAGCCTATTGCAACACTCAGTAAAATACTCCAGAATATTTCATTTCATCTACCTTAATCCCCTTTCCAAATAAAAATCAATTCAATGCAGTTTAGAAATTTTCAATTAGATCCTTCCCCACCTTCCAGACCAGATGACTATTCTTGGGACAAATGATCTAGCTTTCAACTCCACAGTACATGAAGAAGTACTTCCTGTTATTCACGCCCATCAGTCTATTTTCATGTTTCTGGACTCCCCTACACATCAAGAGAAAAAACAGACTTTCTATCAATCTCACCAGTTCCTTTCTTTGGTATCTTGTTCGGCCGCTTTATCTGTGCGATCCTAACTCTGCCTCTGTATTTGAGCTCAGTCAGGATTTTGGGGGGGAAGAGATGAGGCCTAACAGCACAGGCTTCATCTTCACATTCTCTCCAAAATGAAACCAAGAACTGCGGATGCTGAAGATCTGAATTCTTCTTCAAAACTGGTCTCGAAACATTAACTCTGCTTTATCTCTCCACAGGTGCTGCCAGACCTGCTGAGTTTCTCCAGGAGTTTCTGTTTTTATTGACACAATGTCTACCTGATTAAAAATGCTGTCCTTCCCTCAACACATTGAACAATTTTGGCCTCCTTCAGCAAAGGGCATCTCAATCTATGGTCTGTCAGTGTACACATCCTGATAACATACAATGAAACAGTGGGCTATCCATGTGTTCTCCCTTGCGAGACTCATTTTAACAAAGCTTACTCTATTTTTCTCTCAAACTCATGTAACTATCAGTTCCTCTCTCAACTGGCACTTGTGATCTACCTATTTTTCTGCCTATCTCTATACCTCTCTGAATTTAAAGATGCTTCCTAGGCCTGTAGTCTTGCCTCTGCAGGCCACTCACTGTAAACAAAGAGTGGGATGAGGCCGAATCATTCTTTTTAGGGTTGACATTGACAGAGTGGACCGAATGGTCACCATCAGTGCCATAAATTGCATAAACCCCATGATTCTGTGGTCTGCAGTGAGGTCTTTCTCTTTGGACCCACACACAAAATACTCTCCATCGCAGGTTGGTACCTCCTCAGGTGGGGGTCTCTTGGGATTGAGGATGACTCTCTTTCATTTTGCATCTTCTCTGACCAAGTGCACTCATGCATCCCCTACCTTCCTGAATAAGCTTTATATTGGTCAGCCGCAAGCCAGGGACTCCCACTAGTTGGTGGAGAGATGCTTGGCCCAGTTCAGCGATGCTTTTGGTTCTAACATCCTCCTGAGAGTCCCCAGCACGACTAAGTTCCCAGTAGAGCAGTCATAGAGATGTACAGCACGGAAACAGCCCTTCACTCAAACTCATCAATGCCGACCAGATATCCTAACCTAATCTAGTCCCATTTAGACCATAAGACATAGGAATGTAAGTAATGCCACTCAGCCCATCAAGTCCACTCCGCCATTCAGTCATGGCTGATGGGCATTTCAATGTCATTTACCCACACTCTCCCCATAGCCATTAATTCCTTACAAGATCAAGAATTTATCAATCATTTGCCAGTACTTGGCCTTTATCCCTCTAAACCCTTCCTATTCATATACCCATCCAGAAGCCTTCACCACTTCCTCTGGCAGCTCATTCCATACACTCACCATCCTCTGTGGGAAAAAGTTATTCCTTAGGTCTCTTATATCTTTCCCCTCCCATCCTAATCCTATGCCCTCTAGTTCTGGATTTCCCATCCCAGGGAAAAGACCTTGTCTGTTTACCTTATCCATCCCCCTCATGATTTTATAAACCTCTATAAGGTCACCCCTCAGCCTCCGATGCTCCAAGGAAAACAGCCCCAACCTATTCAGCCTCTCCCTGTCGCTCAAATCCTCCAACACCAGCAACATCCTTGTAAATCTTTTCTGAACCCTTTCAAGTTTCGCAATATCCTTCCGATAGGAGGGAAACCAGAATTGGACGTAATATTCCAGAAACGGCCAGTCACCTTGGGAATCTGGTGTCGTACAGTTGAGACCTGCCCAGTGGAGCTGCGTGACGCAGAGCAAGGGGCTTGCAAGGGGAAGCTTCTGTGAACCACCATTCCCACAGCTGGATTAGGAAGATCTTGCAAAGACTCCAGTGTGTAGGAGACTACTGCGGTTTGCCCAGGCCTGCAAAATGTGTGGGAACCACTGCTGTCCAAAATCTTGGGTTTGAGACCTTTGACCTCTGCTGGACAAAGGCTAATAATGACACATTGGAGATCAGGATACAATCCATTGTTCACCTCTGCCATGACCGGAAATGATGTCAAACTACAGAAAACGCTTTATATTCCCACAATCCCACCATTGCTCTTAATCGACAGAAGTGGGAGGGAGTTTGGCTGAGGAAGCTGTTTGGAAGAAGACCTTAGCTTTCTGGGTGTTGAGTGAAAGGTTCACCTTTCCAAACATTTCTGAAAAGGAGTGAACATTGTTGTGGACCTCAGTTTCTGAGTGAGAACACACAAGCAGAATCCACACACTGGCATTCAGTGGCTGGCGTAGGATGTGTTTTAGGTCTTTTTTTGCTTTGTGGGTGGCCAAGGTTGGACAGTTTCCCAATCGGTTGTGTAGATATGTGGGTAACTTACCGGCCGTGTGATGCAAGGATGATGGAAAAGAGAGTTGGTGGAATGACAGTGCCACTTTTGACCCTGCTTTTCACTGACATGGGGCTTGTGGTGCTGGCATTGGTGAGGATCATGGCATCTATATCATCGTTCAGTGGGTACAGAATGGCGACAAATTTCTGAGGGAGCCATATTGGAGGAGGACATTCCATATGGCACACAAGAACATGTAAACAAAGACACACAAGCGCACACACACACACACACAGACACACACACACAGTGACAAACCATGACAAGCCAAAGTTAAGGCCAATCTCAATGTCTGTCCCTTTCTCTAGCTCCTGCACACGATGCCAAAAGAACAAGTTGGATTCATCCTCAGCATTTTCAGACAAGTGGGAAATCCTTACCGTAAACCAGATGACCCCGATTTCCTAGGATTCTCAGTGGCTTCTGGGTAGTTGCAATCTTCTGCCCGAGTCACCTGATGTTGTTGAATCAAAGAACGATCAGGGACGGCAGTGTAGCAGCAATGCAGCTGGATAGTAATCCAGAGGTCCAGGTTCAAATCCCACCCACGGCAACTGTTGGAATAAAATCAATTAATTAAATCTGGAATTGAAAACTAGTCTCAGTGATGATGACCGCAAAACTATTGCTATAAATGTCCCCCTCATTCACTAAGGGATTTAAAACATCCAGCCTAAATGTGACTCCAAATGCATAGCAACGTGGTTGCCTCCTAACTGCCCTGTGGAATGGCTAACTCACCTATTTCAAGGGTAATTAGGGATATGTGGCCTTGTTAATAGCACTCACATTGTAACGTAGATTAAAAGTCTGGATTTGTTTTAAAATGGGGAGATTTCTTTCAAACTACAAACAAACGAAAATGTATTTGAAGGGCACATAGGTGTCAAGCTTCTGTTAACTGTAATCCAGGGGCTTTGACTGGAGTTCATATCCCACACGGAGGGGGGTCTCTCAGAGTCTGAATTCAATTCATAAAATGGTCTGTAAAACACTAAATCAGTTGGTCAGGAACTGATAGGAACTTGCTAGTCTTACCCAGGTGAGGCTGATGTTTACTCCACCCTAACGGCCCTGAAACTGCCCACTGATGTGGCCTGTTAAGCCCATCGCCGCGTCCTCAGGATCGGACAAATACTGCCCATTTTGTCCATCATTCCTATATCTGAAGTTAAATTGAAAATGACTGTGATCCTCCGATGCCGACCCAAGATAACTGAGACCCTGAAGGCCTGCTCAACAGGCCTTACGCTATTCACTTTCTCCTGTATCATTAGAAACCATTTTCAAAATGCAAGAATTTTAAAAATAACAATTTCTATGAGATGTATTTGTCATTAACAAGGCCAGTATTTATTGTGCAACCCTATTTTCCCTCTGGAGAAGGTGGTGGGGAGCTGCCTTCTTGAACCGTTGTCATGGTAATTTCACACAACTGGATGGTGCCATTTTAGAGTCAACCATGTTGCTGTAAGCCTCGTGTAGGCCAGGCCTATTAAGGATAGCAGCCTTCCTTCCCTGACTTAGTCAACCAGATGGCTTTTTATTAACAAACCAGAGGCTTCAAATGTGTTTAAATCCATGCAGTCTTAGTAAACTGGATTTAGATGCTGAATTGCAATGGTAGGATTTAAACTACATCCTTGATTCATTAGGCTTTTAGATTACTAATCAAGTAATATATCCATGATGCCACCATATTTAACTATTTCAGTAGCCACATGGAGAAGCTATAAAGATGGGGCAGTGACAGAACAGAGGGGCTGGAGTAATATGTGATGGAACCTCCACAAACATACGCTGCCAAAGTTGAGGGCAACCATAGTCTCCTTAGTTAACGTGGCGTGGGATTTGCTGATGGGCTGCTGTTTTTTTTTGTTTTGCAAACAACACAGTGTAAGAGCTTTTAGTTCCAGGCACTCTCAACTACCGCAGCCTTTCTGAACTCACTGGTTAAATGGCTAACAGGGCACCGTGGCCTTCGTTGGTTAACCAGTAACCAGAGAAACCTCCACAAGGGGACAAGGGTCCAAATCACGCCGCAGCCATTTTACTGCCTCGCTCCCCTCAATTGCAAACTCGTGCAGAACGCAGACACATCACTCTCGCAAATTTGACACGATACACACACTGCTCCTTCGTCATAATTCATAGCGGAGGAACAGAATAAAACACAGAAGGGGGTGTTTCCCCACTCAGTCCATCTTCTCATTCCCAACTGCAATCTTGTTTTTATTTCTGTATGTGTGTGCGTGTGTCTGTCTGTCTGTGCACGTGTTTGTTATATGAATGTATGCTTGACTGTGCACATGTGTAAGCATGTGTATTTGCATGTGCCTCTGTGCAAGTACGTGGGTGTGCGTATGTTTGTGTGTGTGCATGCACATGTGTGGGGCTCTCAGTATGTATGTGTGTCCATATGTGTGGGGCTGTGTATGCACCTGCGTGGAGGTTTGTAGATGTGTCAGTGTATATGCACCTGGATTGGTTTTTGTGGATGTGTATGCACCTCTATGGAGCTTAGTAGATGTGCATGTGTGTAAGCAACTGCATGAGAGTTTGCAGATGCGCACATTTGTGTTCATACGCATGTATGTGTTGACATATGTGGTGGGGGTGTTTGAGCATCTATAAGCATGCGTGTGGAGGTGTGTGTACATGTATTTGGGGTGTGCACAGGCATGTGTGCGCAGGCGAGATGCACATATATGTGTGTGCATGGAGGTTTGTGCATGTGTGAGAGCAAGCCTATCTCTCCTCACTGTCCCCAGCTCTCTTTCATGTCTCAAGTGGAGTTTGCACTCTCTAACACCAAACCCGTCCTCACCGACTTATGCTGCCCACCCCTCGATTTTGAAATTCTCCATTCTCTGGCGCCTTCAAGTCCCTGCATGATCTCTCCTCTCCTGACCTTCAGCCCTACAAACTTACAAGATTGTCAGTGCCCCTCCAGCCTCAAGCATTCCCAATTCCAGTTACTCCACCATGCATTCAGCCGTCCAATCCCAAGCTTTGGAATTTCCTCTCTCTGTTTCCCTCCTTTAAAACATCCCTCAAAACCCACTTCCTTGACCAAGTTTTCAATTCAATCTGTACTAAATTTCAGCTGGGAGATGAGATTTTTTTTGACAACACTCCAGTGATAGGTGGTTTAACCTGAGGGGCCCTCTGGAAACACAAGTGGCCATTTTGTGTTGGCAACTCATTGTACATTAGGACAGACATGGATTACATCAGCTTGCAATTGACACTCTTCAAACAATATCTCCGCCACTGAAAACGTCTATCTCTTTAAAGCCAGGAAACCCGACAAAGGTGAAAAGAGTATATTGCAAAGAACCTGTAGATTTTACGATGTCAACACCGAGAGAGGTGACCTTGAGAAAGATGGGGTAGGCTATAGTGAATCCTAAGGTAAAAACAATGACTGCAGATGCTGGAAACCAGATTTTGGATTAGTGGTGCTGGAAGAGCACAGCAGTTCAGGCAGCATCCGAGGAGCAGCAAAATCGACGTTTCGGGCAAAAGCCAAACTAAGCAGAGAATGAAGTCCTTACACTGTTTCTGAAAACATTAGCTCCTTCAATTATTTAAACCATATTTCACAGCTGTTCTCATCTTTGAACATGTGAGTGCCAAGATGACACATAGAGATCCATGTTATGTAATCCTAGACCTGTATGTGCAAGCACATGTTTTAAACTTCCTGTCAGGAATTTAGACTCGTAGCACCATGGAACAGTTACAACGCTAAAGAGGGCAATTTGGCCCATTGTGTCTGTGCTAGAGCATTCACTCAGCTCCACCCTGACCCTATAGTTCCGACTTCAGGTAACGATCCATGGGATTGCACAGGATACAAGCCGTGGAAACAGGCCATTCGGCCCAACTCATCCATGCTGGGCTCCACTCCAGTTCCATCTTTCCTCATCAAAACCTGCCATCTTCTATTCCCTCCTCCCTCATAGACTTGTTCAGCCTTCCCCCCCAAAGTATCCACACTATTCACCTCCACTGCTCCCTATGGAAGTGAGTTCCCCACTATCAACCTGCCCTCCACTTCACTCTCTGGGTTGTGAGGTCACTCCTGCATTCCCAACTGGATTTCTTGGGGGCCATATTGAACTGACGGTCTCTAGCTCTTCTCGTCCCGACAAGAGAAAACATTCACGCCATCCAAACCCAGCCGATCAAAACTATCAATATTTTAAAAATACCTCAACCCTCTTCATTCAAATAAAAACCGGCCTCCTTTCCTGAGGTAAATTCCCGTGAATTTCTGACGTTGTTCTCATAAACCTTCCCAATGTCCTTCCTGACTGCCAACTCATCTTGCACATTAAACTTAAGAGAATCCTGAACTAAGACCTCCAAGTCCTTTTGTGCTTCAGATTTCTGAAGCCTTTCCCCATTTAGAAAACAATCTAATCTTCTGACCAAAGTGCATCACCTCACACTTTCCCACAATGTATTCCATCTGCCACTGCTTTGCCCACTCTCCCACCCTGTCCAAGTCCTTCTGCAGCCTCCTGCTTCCTCAACGCTACCTGTCCCTCCACCTATCTGTCACCTGCAAACATAGCAACAATGTCCTCATTCTTTTGCCCGGATCATTAATGTATATTAATGGTTTAGTTATGGAACGCCACAGGAGTTATACAGCACAGAAACAGACCCTTGGGTCCAACTCAACTGACGTAGTCACCGACTGCCATCCTGTAAAAAATCCCTTTATCCCTAATCTCTGCCTTCTGCCAGGAAGCCAATCCTTAATTAATGCCAGTCCCTTGCCCCTAACGCCATGGGCTCTTATGCTATTTAGCAGCCTCCTGTGCAACGCCTTTTCAAAGACCTTCTGGAAATCCAAATAGATCACGTCCACTGGCTCTCCTGCGTCTAACATGTTCATTACCTCCTCAAAGAATCCAAACAGAATTCAACACTAAGAGGATTGAAGTTCTAAATCACAAGTAACTCAATGTAAGCTCACGAGAATAAAAGCCAGAATAGACCATTCAGCCCATCCATCATTCAATACTGTCATGACTGACCTTGGGCTTCAATACCACTTTCCCATCCTCTTCCCATTACTTTGGTTGCCTGAGTCCCATTCCCCTTGTTTTAGATTCCTGCCCCAGCAGAAACAACCTGTCGGTGTCTACCCTGACAAGGTCCTTCACAATCTTGGAGGTTTCAAGGCATTCCAGGGAATATCAACCCAATTTGTACCCCCCCCCCCCCTCACTGTAACAGAGCAAATCCCTTTCCCATTCAAACGTGGAGCTAATCACTCAGTATCTGTTGGGCCATGTTTGCATGGAAATGGTCAGGTCAATAGAGTTCAGTCTTGCTTTGCATTAAGTTATGATGGCCACAGGTTGGTTCTGATCTGAAAACAGAATAAGAAAGAACTTGCATTTACATAGTGCCTTTCCTTACCCCAGAACGCTTCACAGCCAATGAAGCTATTTGAAATCAGCTACAGTAATGAGGGTGGCACGGTGGCTCAGTGGTTAGCACTGCTGCCTCACAGCGGTGGGGACCTGGGTTCAATCCCAGTCTCAGGCAACTGTCTGTGTGGAGTTTGCACGTTCTCCCTGTACCTGCTACAGTTCCCTGCCACAGTCTGAACTTATGCAGGTTAAGGTGCATTGGCCATGCCACACTGTCCCATAGTGCCCAGGGAGGTGTAGGCTAGGTGGGTTTGCCCGGGGAAGTAGGGTAGATTTGGGTTGGATGCTCTCCAGGTTTGGACTCAATGGGCCAAATGGTCTGCTTCCGCTCTGTAAGGATTCCATGATCATGAGCAGATACCTTTTCTAGCAATGTTGGCCAGGGCCATGGGATCTCAGTGTAACATCTTACCAGCTGCACCAGTAAGCGCAGCACTCCATCTACGCTAACACCTGGAGAATCTACCTAAATCCCAGGCTCAAAATAATAAATATAATTGATAAGATGGACACAAGGGAGACATTCCAATTTATAGGAGACTCCAAAACCACGCCCATCAGGGTATGGCAGTCCCCAATCAATCCAACCCAATAAATTCAGAGGAAACGTCTTTCCCCAGAGACTAGTGAGAATGTGGAATGTGCTCCCACAGGATGAGACTGAGATGAATCGTGTCAATTTGTTGAAAGCGGAGAAGAGGGGGGATGTTGCATAAACACATAAGGGGGAAAGGAATATAAGGATATGCTGACTGGGTGAGAGGAAGAGGAGGGGAGGAAGAGGCTTGCAAGAAGCAGGAAAACCAGCATGGAGCAAATAGGCTGATTGGTCTTTCTCTACAATTTAAGTTCAGTGGAAAGGGGCTGAATCCAATGGATCACGCGAAGGTGAAGCATTGGATCACATACACGTACCAATGAAGTGCCAACTCCTTCTGTAGCACCATCTGGAGGAGGAGGGAGGTTCCTACATCACACAAACTGCAACCCTTCTATATCCACCACCACCACTCTCTCCAGGGGCAATAGGCAATAAATGGTGGGAGACAGTGAAGTTTCAGAGTTGAGAGTGTGTTGCTGGAAAAGCACAGCAGGTCAGGCAGCATCCAAGGAGCAGGAAAATCGACGTATCGGGCTGGATCCCTTCATCCTGATGAAGGGCTTATGCCCGAAACGTGGATTCTCCTGCTCCTCAGATGCTGCCTGACCTGCTGTGCTTTTCCAGCAACACACTCCCAACAATAAATACTGGGTCGAGCCCCAACAAAAGCTCATGTTTTCACAAGGAATTGAAAAAAAAAATTCTGTAAAATTAAAATCTTACAAACAGCTTTAAAAGAGGGAGTCAATCATAATAAGAAGTTCCTTTCTCCTTCAGCATGCTCTGTACATGAGGTCTCCCTTCAGTTTTGTATACAATGTATGCAATCATAGGAACTGGGAGAGCCTATGAGGACGTAAGAATTAGGAGCAGGAGTAGGCCATCTAACCCCTCGAGAGGATGTTTTCCCTTCATGAGGGAGTTTAAGACCAGAGGGCACAGGCTCAGAAGAAAGGGACATCAATTTAAGAGCGGGATGAGGTGGAATTTCTTCTCTCAGAGAGTTGTGAGTCTTTGGAACTCCTTGCCACAGAGAACTGTGGGGGCAACATCCTCGTGTATATTTAAGGCTGAGAGAGATAGATTCTTGGTCGCGGAATCAAGAGTTATGGGGAAAGGGCAGGAAAGTGGACGTGAGGAATTTTCGGATCAGCCACGATCGTATTAAATAACAGAGCAGGATTGAGGGGCCGAATGGCCTACTCCTTTTCCCATGTCTGACAGTCTTCAGTGGTAGGGTTAGGGTTAGGCTCTCAATGAGAAACTGCAATAAACTGGCCGGTGAGGATAGTTGCCAGATATGCCAATGATGCATAGATGGTAGGAAGGTGAGTAGAGAAGAGGGCATCAGGAAGCTGTGAAGGGATCCAGGTAGTATGAGTGGACAGAGATCTGGCAATGGAGAAAGTGTGAAATTGTCCATTGTGCCAGGCAGAATAAAATAGGAGATCTAACTAATGAGAGATTTCATGGTTCTGAGAAGCCAAAGGATCTGAATATCCCCGTGCATGATCATAAAAAGTTAATGGGCAGAGAACGGAAGAAATTAGGTCAGCTGATTGAATGTTATTGTTTATTGTGAGGGAATGGAGTGGTTCTGCTTCAGTCAGAGTGATCACTGGTGAGACCCCATCGGGAATAGTGTGCACAATATTGATGTCTTTACTTAGAGAAAGACTTTGAAGGCAAAGTCTTAAAATTAGAGAGGAGGCAAAAGTGAGGACTGCAGATGCTGGAGATCAGAGACTAGATAGACCAGGGTGGTGCTGGAAAAGGACAGCAGGTCAGGCAGCATCTGAAGAGCAGGAGAGTCGCCATTTCGGGCAAAAGCCCTTCAGGACTGTCAGGAATTGAGAGGAGGTTTACGTCAAAGGGGGATGGAAGCAGAGTGCTTGACTATTTTGAGGACAGAGGTGTATGGATTTCTGGGCAGATGCAGGGAGGGAAGGTTGTTAGGGGTAGCTGGGTTCTGGAGCTGAAGTTGCAATTGTAGAATCCCTATTGTGTGGAAGCAGGCCATTCTGCCCATCAAATCCTCACGGATCCTCTGAACAGCATTCCACCCAGACCCACATCCTGCCCCTCCCATTCCCACCTAACCTACACTAACCCACTATCCTCCATATACCTATCCAATGCCCGCTTAAATACCCATAAAGAGGGAGAGTCCACTACTGCTACTGGCAGGGCATTCCATGAACTTACGACTCGCTGAGTGAAGAACCTACCCCTAACATCAGTCCTATATCCATCCCCCCCTTAATTTAAAGCTATGCCCCCTTGTAATAGCTGACTCCATACGTGGAAAAAGGTTCTCACTGTCAACCCTATCTAACCCCCTAATCATCTTGTACACCTCTATCAAATCACCCCTAAACCTTCTTTTCTCCAATGAAAACAACCCCAAGTGCCTCAGCCTTTCCTCATAGGATTTTCCTACCATACCAGGCAACATCCTGGTAAACTTCCTCTGCACCCGTTCCAGTGCCTCCACATCCTTCCTATAGTATGGCGACCAAAACTGCACACAATATTCCAGATGCGGCCGCACCAGAGTCTTATACAACTGCAGCATGACCTCAGGACTCCGGAACTCAATTCCTCTACCAATAAAAGCCAATACGCCATATGCCTTCTTCACTGCACTATTTACCTGGGTGGCAACTTTCAGAGATCTGTGTACATGGACACCAAGATCCCTCTGCTCTTCCACACTACCAAGTAGTCTACCATTAGCCCAGTAATCCATCTTTTTATTACTCTTACCAAAGTGAATCACTTCACACTTAGCTACATTGAACTCCATTTGCCACCTTTCTGCCCAGCTCTGCAGCTTCTCTATATCCCGCTGTAACCTGTCATATCCTTCCTCACTGTCTACAACTCCTCCGACTTTCGTATCATCCGCAAACTTGCTCACCCAACCTTCTAACCCTTCCTCCAGGACATTTATAAAAATGACAAATAGCAATGGTCCCAAAACAGATCCTTGCGGAACACCGCTAGTGACGGCACTCCAAGATGAACCTTTGCCATCAACTACTACCCTCTGTCTTCTTCCAGCCAGCCAATTCCTAATCCAAACCTCCAACTCACCCTCAATGCCATATCTCTGTATTTTCTGCAGTAGCCTACCATGGGGGACCTTATCAAACACCTTACTAAAATCTATATATACCACATCTACCGCTTTCCCCTCATCTACCTCCTTAGTCACCTTCTCAAAGAATTCAATAAGGTTTGTGAGGCACGACCTGCCCTTCACAAAACCATGCTGACTATCCTTGATCACATTATTCTTATCCAGATGTGCATAAATCCTATCCCTTACAATTCTCTCTAAGACTTTGCCCACAACAGAAGTGAGACTCACTGGCCTATAGTTACTAGGATTATCCCTACTCCCCTTCTTGAACAAGGGAACCACGTTTGCTAGCCTCCAGTACTCTGGCACTACTCCTGTCGACAAAGAGGACACAAAAATCAAGGCCAATGGCTCTGCAATCTCCTCCCTTGCTTCCCAGAGAATCCTAGGATAAATGCCATCAGGCCCAGGGGACTTATCTATTTTCACCCTTGCCAGAATTTCCAACACCTCTTCTCTACATATCTCAAAGCCATCCATTCTACTTATTCGTGCCTCAGTATTCATATCGACAACAATGTCCTGTTCCTGAGTGAATACTGACGAAAAGTATTCATTCAGCGCCTCCCCAATCTCTTCAGCCTCCACACGCAACTTCCCATTACTATCCTTGATTGGACCTATTCCTTCCCTAGTCATTCTTTTATTCCTAACATACCTATAGAAAGCCTTAGGGTTTTCCCTAATCCTACCAACTAAGGACCTTTCATGTCCCCTCCTTGCTGCTCTTAGCTCTCAGCAGGATCTTATTCAATTGTGGAGCAGGCTTGGAGAAGCCGATTGGCCTCCTCCTGCTACCTGATTGTACCTGGTTTAACAATTTGCATTTATATGGTGCCCAAGCAGTGAAGGCATGGCCACCAATGGCAGAACAATAGGAATTGGGGAATATTCAAGAGGCCGGAATTGGAGGAGGGTACAGAAATGGGGAGGGGGGTGTAGGGGCTGGAGGGGGTTACAGAGATAGGGAGGGGGTTACAGAGATAGGGAGGGGGTGTAAGGGCTGGAGGAGGTGATCAAGATAGGGAGGGGTGTACAGGCTGGAGGAGGTTACAGAGCTAGGGAGGAGTGTAGGGGGCTGGAGGAAGTGACAGAGATAGGGAGGGTCCAGGGGCTGGAGGGGTTTACAGAGATAGGGAGGGGTGTAGGGGCTGGAAGGGGATACAGGGATAGGGAGGGAGCAAGGGGCTGAAGGGGGTTACAGAAATAGGGAAAGGGTGTAGGGGCTGGTGAGGGTTACAGAAATAGGGAAGGAGTGTAGGGGCTGCAGTGGGTTACAAAGATAGGGAGGGGTGTAGGGGTTGGGGGATACAGAGATAGGGAGGGGTATAGGGGCTGGAGGAGGTTACAGATATAGGGAGGGGTCTAGGGGCTGGAGGGGGTTACAGAGATAGGGAGGGGGTGTAGGAGCTGGAGGGTGTTACAGAGATAGGAAGGGGGTATAGGGGCTGGAGGGTGTTACATAGATAGGGAGGGGGTGTAGGAGCTGGAGGGTGTTACAGAGATAGGGAGGCGGTTACAGAGATAGGGAGGGGGTGTCGGGGCTGGAGGGGGGTACAGAGATAGGGAGGGGGCCTGAGGTCCTTGGACAATTCAGTGAGAGGTTTAAACATGTGATGGATGTTGATGTCCTGCAGGAGCCAATGTCAGTTTGCAGACTCTGAGCCTGGAGTTTGGATAATGGCAGCAGGTTTCAGAGATAATCTCCGCAGTAACACAGGGCGAATGACAATCTGTCAACCAACATCCCTTTATATATAAAAAACACAGGAATTACCCGATCGTTATCACATTGCTACTGGGGGGGAGCTTGCTGTGTGTAAAATGAGGGCCACATTTTGCACATTCTAACGGCGCCTACTTTGCAAAGTACCACGTTGGTTGTCAAACACTTTGAGACAACCTGATGTTTGGGAAAGGCCCTGGAGAGAAATGGAAGTTCCTTCCTTTCTGTTTGTCCTGGGGTTGGGTTAATTTTGTTTAACTCATCCACGCAACTCCAGCACTGTTATCTAACCCTTGGCTGTTGGAGAGTACGGGATGGCACTGTTTGGGAGATAATATCGGGGTGGGGGTCAAGGGAGATCAAAGTTTCTCCGGGACTCCAACATCTTCCTCATCTGTTCACTCTCTCGCCTTGTTAACCCTTTGTGGGAAGTTTCCCGCCCTTTCCCACTCAGTTGCCCCTCTCTCTGGCTCATCCCCCCTTCTCAATGAGAAGGGGGTTAACATGGGCACATGGGGAAGGGGAAACCTTCAGCCGCAATGCAGCGTCTCTCCCAACCGGTAAGCCGCGCCCTTTCCCAAAATCCCGGGGTTAGCCGAATACAGGATGGCGTGATGTACGCGCGGGTCAGGAATGGTGGGATGGCTCCCAGGCAGACTTCCCCTTGCCTTGCTTGACCCCCACTTCACCCACCACCCCATACCCCCCTTCCCCACTCACGCCTCCACACTGACGATGCCCCCCCCACCACCGACGATGACCGGTGTGTTAATTCTGGGAGGACGGTCTCATAATTCACCCACCCGCTCGTCTCTCTCTCCCTCGCTCTCTGTTTGCGAAGACAAGGGTTCCGACGCAGTTCCTTCTGCGAGTTGCTGTACTGAGTGTCAAGCTGTGTCAGCAGACTGATGCACCTCGTTACCCTTCGGTTAATAAGTCAACTGCTCGAGTCTCAAGACAGCCACTGACAGGAGAGCTTAGCTCCCACAGCAGCCTGTCTCCCCACCTGTTCGATCCTTGCCCCAGTACCACCACCATTACACTGTTCACCCCCCCTTATCCAAGTGGTCTGCAATACTGGACTCAGGCCCATCTCCACAGAGGCAGCGGTTTGACCAGGGTGGTAGTGTCCCCACCTCTGACCCAGGACGTCCGGATGATGTGTCGTTATCCACCTTGCCAGATTGATTTAAAAACATCTACAATTCAGCCAGTCCGCATGATTTGAGTACAGAATGAGTGAAGAGTTGCTTGGAGATTTTAGCAGTCCGGTCAGTTAAGAACATAGAACATAGAATGTTATAGCGCAGAACAGGCCCTTCAGCCCTTGATGTTGCACCGACCTGTGATAATTACCTGATGCCCATCTAACCTACACCATTCCATTTTTCTCCATATGTACGTCCAATGCCCATTTAAATGCCCTTAACGTCGGCGATTTTACTACTGTCACAGGCAGGCCATTCCAAGCCCCTACTACTCTCTGAGTAAAGAAATTATCTCTATATATATAATCACCCCTCAATTTAAAGCTATGTCCCCTCGTGTTAGCTATCACCATCCAAGGCAAAAGACTCTCACTGTCCACCCTATCTAACCCACTGATTATCGTATACGTCTTGATTAAGTCACTTCTCAACCTTCTTCTCTCTAACGAAAACAGCCTCAGTTCCCTCAGCCTTTCCTCATAAGACCTTCCCTCCATAACAGGCAACATCTCAGTAAATCTCCTCTGAACCCTTTTAAAAGCTTCCACATCCTTCCCATAATGCGGTGACCAGAACTGTACGCAATACTCCAGGTGCAGCCTTACCAGTGTCCTGTACAGTTGAAGCATGATCTCATGGCTCCGAAACCTAATCCCCCTACCAATAAACGCCAACACACCATATGCCTTCTTAACAACTCTATCAACCTGGGTGGCAACTTTCAGGGATTTATGCACCTGGACACCGAGATCTCTCTGTACATAGCGAGTTTTGAGAAGATTTGTAGCTCAGGTTGAGGTTCTGGATGTAGGTTTGCTCACTGAGCTGGAAGGTCCCATCTCCAGACGCTTCGCCACCCCACTAGGTAACATCTCCAGTGGGCCCCAGGCAAAGCAGTGCACATGACCCCCGCCTTCCACCTACATGCCTGGGCCTCCCCGGGCCGGCGATGTCACCTACCGCCCCCCCATCAGGGGGTGGCAAATGGGGCCCAACCCGATGCGTTCGTCGACAGAGCCCTGGCTGGAATGCCATGCTTCCAGGAATTCTCATGCGTGTCTCTGTTTGGCTTGTCCTAAGATGGATGCGTTGCCCCAGTCGAAGTGGTGTCCTTCCTTATCTGTATGTGAGAGAGGGTCATGTCGTTATGTGGCTGGTTGGTGTTCATGTATCCTGGTGGCTAGTTTTCTGCCTGTTTGTCCAATGTAGTGTTTGTGTAGACCTGCACCCCGGAGTGCTGCTTTGGTCTCTTTCTCTCAGGAACTACATTATTGCCACAAAGGGAGCCCTGAAGGTCTACCAGGGATGGAGGGATTTGCCTTATGGAGAGGGATTGCATAAACTAGTCCTGTTGTTCTCTAGAATTTCGAGGAATGAGAGGTGATCTCCCTGAAATTTGCAAAATAGTTAAAAGGACTGACAGGCAATAGAATCCCTACAGTATGGATAGAGGCTATTGGGCCTACACCAATTCTCAAAGAGCATCTCAGCCATCCCTCTACCTGTAACTCTGCATTACCCTTGGCTAACCCACCTAGTCTGCATATCCCTGGTCAATACACAATAGACAATAGACAATAGGTGCAGGAGTAGGCCATTCTGCCCTTCGAGCCAGCACCACCATTCGTTATGATCATGGCTGATCATCCTCAGTCAGTATCCTGTTCCTGCCTTATCCCCATAACCCTTGATTCCACTATCCTTAAGAGCTCTATCCAACACTTTCTTGAAAGTATCCAGAGACTGGGCCTCCACTGCCCTCTGGGGCAGAGCATTCCATACACCCACCACTCTCTGGGTGAAGAATTTTCTCCTCATCTCTGTTCTAAGTGGCCTACCCCTTATTTTTAAACTGTGTCCTCTGGTTCGGGACTCACCCATCAGCGGAAACATGTTTCCTGCCTCCAGAGTGTCCAATCCTTTAATAATCTTATACGTTTCAATCAGATCCCTTCTCAGTCTTCTAAACTCAAGGGTATACAAGCCCAGTCGCTCCAATCTTTCAGCGTAAGATAGTCCCACCATTCCGGGAATTGACCTCGTGACCCTACGCTGCACTCCCACAATAGCCAGAATGTCTTTCCTCAAATACCACGGGACAATTTGAGGCTGACCAATCCACCTGGAGTGTGGGAGGAAACCAGAGCAGACGCCAGGAGAACATGCAAACTCCACACAGACAGTCGCCCAAGGGTGTGGAATCAAACCCAGGTCCCTGGCATCGTGAGGCAGCAGTGCTAACCACTGAGCCGCCAAGTTGGCACTGAGCTGCAGATGTGGGTAGATGCTGGTAAAATGTTGCCTCCTGTTCGGGGAGTCCAGAATTCAAAAATAAGGGGATGCCACTCAGGTCGAGATGAGGAGAAAAGATTTAACTCAGATGGGCTGTGAATGTTTAGAATTCTCACCCACAGAAAGGGCTGTGAACGCTCAGTCTAAGGTTGGGGTTGATGGAACACGTAAGGGTTCACTGCATTATTGCTGTTTCTCAGTGGGATGTTAAACTGAGGCCCCATCACACCTCAGTCAGGGACACAATCGAATTGCTAACCCTATTGTGGGGGTCAAGTCCTGGCCCAAAGTCGACCACCAAATAAGTAGGTGATCTCATGACTGCGGCGTGAATTAGCTGCCCAGTTTCTGACCTGAAGTGGGACCCAAAAGTAATCCAATGGCCAAAAAGCAGCCAAGATTGTCCTGAGGTTGTGAAAGGCACTACAGAAATTCAAGCCCTTTCTTTGCTTCGTGAAGAAGTTTCTTGAGATCGCTTTTGTAAATGGCTCCCCTCTTCGCCACACTTTAATTCCTGTCAATTCGCCTTTAGCGAGTCAACCTAAACCAGGCAACGTTCTCTACCGATACCCTGCCCTCACCTTATACTGAACATAAAGGGGCCCCTTAAAATAAAAATGGCTTGTACTTTCATTCTGGAATATTCCAGTCAGAAGCTAATCCTACCCGTTCCCAGAATCCAAGGGTAAACCACCAAATGTCCAACTCTCATCACCTCCCCCAATACCCCCCAACCACAATGCGACTTCAGTTTAACATCTCACCTTTAAGTGGTACTTCTGACAGTATGGCACTCCCTCGGTACTGGAGCAGGAATGTCAGCCTGCACTTTACGCTTGCATCCCCGGGTGTGGGAGTTTTTTTGAGTTTTTTTTTTAGATTTGATTTTTTTTAGATTAGATTACTTACAGTGTGGGAACAGGCCCTTCGGCCCAACAAGTCCACACCGCCCCGCCGAAGCGCAACCCACCCATACCCCTACATCTACCCCTTACCTAATACTACGGGTAATTTAGCTCGGCCAATTCACCTGACCTGCACATCTTTGGACTGTGGGAGGAAACTGGAGCACCCGGAGGAAACCCACGCAGACACAGGGAGAACGTGCAAACTCCACACAGTCAGTCACCTGAGGCGGGAATTGAACCCGGGTCTCTGGCGCTGTGAGGCAGCAGTGCTAACCACTGTGCCACCGTGCCGCCCTTGTGGGAATGAACTCAATAGCAGATCCAGGTTCACAGGAATTCTCCCCAGGTCACCAAGTAGGTGCAATATTCATGTTTTGGCTTTGCCTGAAATGTTGTCTTGTGTAACAGAATGATGCCAACAGTGTGGGTTGAATTCCTGCACTGTCTGATGTTCCACGACAGACTCTCTTTCTGCAGTCTCTACCTGGGTGACCCTCAGGTTAAACCCCCACTGGTTACCTCTTCTCTCTAATGAGGTAGCACTATGGTGACCTAATGGTAGGGTCCTGGGGAGTGTTGCTGGACAAACGACCTTAGGGCAGGGAAATCGACGTTTCGGGCAAATGCCCTTCATCAGAAACGTCGATCTTTGCCCGAAACATCGACTCTCCTGCTCTTCGGATGCTGCCTGACCTGCTGTGCTTTTCCAGCACCACTCTAATCTTGACTCTAATCTCCAGCATGTGCAGTGCCCACTTCTGCCCAAAGAGACCAGGTTCATAGTTTCTTGAAAGTAGAGTCGCAGGTAGACAGGATAGTAAAGAAGGCATCTGCTACACTTGCCTTCATTGGTCAGTGCATTGAGTATAGGAGTTGGGAAGTTGCGGCTGTACAGGACATTGGTTAGGCTGTTTTTGGAATACCGCAATCAATTCTGGTCTCCCTGCGATAGGAAAGTTGTTGTGAAACTTGAAAGGGTGAGAGGGGAAAGATATAAAAGGGACTTAAGGAGCAACCTTTTCACACAGAGGGTGGTGTGTGTATGGAATGAGCTGCCAGAGGAAGTGGTGGAGGCTGGTACAATGACAACAGTTAAAAGGCATCTGGACTGGTAAATGAATAGGAAGGATTTACAGGGAAATGGGCCAAATGCTGGTAAATGGGACGAGATTAATTTAGGATATCTGGTCAGCATGGACAAGTTGGACCGAAGGATCTGTTTCCATGTTGTACGTCTCTATGACTCTTTGGCTTAGCCTTTACAGGAGGGAGCTGGGACAATGCACCCTCTGCAGGCACCCTGAAGAATTGCACTAAAATTATGGGCTCCCATCTCCTCTCAATCAATTCTGCGATTTGCCCCAGATCGTCCATTAAGAGGGAGTGAAGGCGATCATTCATGTTCCAAAGCTGGTCAAATTCTCCTTTTGATTAAGTGCTTTTGATTTGAAGAGTGGAATCTTGAAGGAAACAGCCCACAGGAAACATCACTGAACCCAGATGTAATGCTCCCATCATCTGTTTGGTTAGGGTTGTTAAAACACTCTCACAGCCTCAGCTTTAATCTACCCGGCGACAGGGCCTGGAAATGCAATGACCAAGTGGACTGGTTCTCATCAGAGACCCTCTATGAGTCACACTAACTCATATCTACCTTCCTTGACAATGCCTAGAGAGAAATAGCTCTTAAAGGGACCCCCCCCGGCCCAGAAATGCTTAAACTGACCCTTTAAAGGGGCCACCATCCACGTTCCTGCTAATAGGAGAGGGGAGAGTGGGATTATGATCATGACCCCAGACCCTACTTGGCACCAGGATGTCCTCTGATGAGATTCAGGCCACCCTCCAGGGACATTAATGCACCAGGTAGACCAAATCATCTTCAAACAGTGAGGCCATTCCCATTTACCTGCTAGGCTAAGTATTTAAATTGCACGTGGATGCTGCAGAAAATGCACACACACACCGTCACAGAGAAGCAGAGACACAGACAGACCCACGGACACACAGAAACAGAGACACAAATGTGCGTGCGCGCACACACACACACACACAAAAACAGAGACAGATACAAACACACTCACACTCAGACACAGACACACAGAGATGGTCACACTAAGATTACACACATACAGACACAGTCACACACACGCTCACAGAGACTGAGAAACAGAGACAGGGACAGACAGGCATACAGAAACAGAGACATATACAGACACACACACAAACACACTCAGACACAGGCGCACAGAGATGGTCACACTCAGATTACACACACACAGATAGTCACACACTCACAGATACAGAGACACAGACAGACACAAACACACATCAGATACATACACACAGAGTCACACACAGACATAAACACACAGCAACAGACAGGGATGCAGGCACTTATGTACAGACACACACGGACACATAAGCCCACAGACACAGTCACAAACAGATAGACACCCACACACATACATACAGACACAGAGACACAAACACAGGGATACAAGGACACATAAACCCACAGACACAGACAAACACAGGCGCACACAGAGAGTCACAGAGACATTGACAGACATGGGAATAGACAGTAGAAGCAGAGGCAGAGAGATGAAGACACTCAAACACAGACACACACAGGGTCAACCACATAGAGACAGACACACAATTAAAAACAGAGATAAACTCACATGAATGTTGCAGCAACTGTGAAAATAAGCAATTGTGTTCGCCACCCACCTCTTGGTTCTTGCTTGTTTGCAGAAACTTTTAAGGAGGATTGTAAGGGAAGAGAATTGGCTGCTCAAGAGTGCATTCCAGCTCCCTGCTCTGGACTCGAACATTCAGAGAACTGTGCTCTCACTCCCTGGCTACTTGTCTCCCATCGCTCAACCTGTGATCGAATGAAAGTAATCAGCTAAAAGCAGCACTCACTGTCTCTTTCTCCCTCAGTCCCTGTCCGTCCTTCCCACACCCTGACTTGCAGCTCACTGTTAAGTGCTCTGCACAACGCAACGGCTGAGCATCTTGGTTCCCTTGCTTAACGCTTTAAACAAGCATTGGTTTATAAAGTCCTGCGAATGAAGTTGGTCTCGGAGCAAAGGAGGTCGAGAGGGGAGCTGCAACTGGGGGCGGACGAGATGATGAAGCGTTCGAGAAAAGGTGCAGGAAGCAAAGCTGTGCCCTCGACCTGATGGAAAAGGACTGGGAGGGACACAAATCTCACAGTTTGGACTAGAGATGCCGAGGGCAGATGGGAGGAAGAACTTTTATTGACATTGCGAGTGTTAATGGCCTGGAACCCCAAGAGAGGTTGGGAGCAGGGTGGCAGGAATGAAAGTGGAGATGGTGAATGATTTTGAAAGAAAACTTGGAGGGGCACTTGAGGGAAATGAACTGTATGGGGAAACAGTGATTGATTGGAATAGTATGGAACTGACTGGATTGCTCTGCCAGAGAGAGCTAGAAAAGATTTGATGGGCTGAGTGGCCTCCATCATGACACTACATTATTACACTAGACTACACGACATTAGTACCTTGGGATTCAGGTAAACAATTCTTTGACATTTGCATCACATATAAAGCGGGTGGTTATGAAGGTGTTTGGCAAGCTTGCCTTCAATGCTCAGCCCTTTGAGCACAGGAGTTGGGACATCATGCTGAGGTTGTACAGGACATTGGTGAGGCCTGTTCTGGAGTACTGTGTCCAGTTCTGGTCACCCTGTTATAGAAAGGACATTATTAAACTGGAGAGGGTTCAGAAGAGATTTACCAGCATGTCCAGTTCTAAGGGAGCGTCACTGGACCCGAAACATTAACTCTACTTTCTCTCCATGGATGCTGCCATGCCTGCTGACTTTTTCCACCAATATCTTCTTTTGTTTCTGATTTACAGCATCCGCAGTTCTGTCAGATTTTATTTACCAAGATGTTGCCAGGGAAGGGAGGGCTTGAGATAATAAAAAAGTAAACTGGAAAACCTGGGACTTTTCTCAATGGTGTGTAGGAGGTTGAAGGGTGACCCTTACAGAGGTTTACAAAATCACATGAGGGGCATAGATAAGGTGAATGGCAGGTGTCTTTTCCCTAAGCTCGAGAATTTCAAGTCAAGGCATTTATTTAAGGTGAGAGGAGAAAGATTTAAAAAGGACACTAGGGGTAAATATTTTACACAGTGAGTGGTTCGTGTGTGGAATGAACTTCCTGACGATGTGGTGGATTGTGGGTTCAGTTACAACTTTTAAAAGCCATCTGGATAAGTCCATGAATAGGAAAGGTTTGGGCCAGCAGCTGGCAGGTGGGACTAGTTTAGTTTGGGATTATGGTTGGCATCGACTGGTTGGACCGAAGGGTCTGTATGACTCAATGACTCTACAATCTAAGAAAAAAAACTTGCAAACCTCCCAGTTCACAAATACGCAGAATGGTTACAGAACGCAGGAGGCTATTCAGCCCAGCTTGTCTGTACCAGCTCTTCAAATGAACTTCATTACCTAATGCCGTTCGCCTGCATTTTTTTTTCCCCTAGGATTCTCCACACTTCCGGACTCTGCATTTCAGATTCTGGAAGAGTTTTCTCTTCCATCCCAGTTCTGAATCCTTCTCGGTATTGATTGACACACAGAACGTGAATAATGACTTTTCTTTTGTGACTGAACACTCTCCCCTCATTCTTCTGCTCAGACAAACTTCTCGAGAGTAATTTGAACTTTGTTGTGTAAAGGGTTTCAAGAGCTAAGGCCAATAGGTAAGTGGGGGCAATATACTGATCAGACTGGTAGGATAGGCTCATGGGGCTGAATGGCCTGTCTTAAAATCCCTATAATACAGAAGCAGGCCTTTCAGGCCTATCAAGTCCACACCAACCCTCCCAGACCCATTCTATCCCTGCATATTCCCCCTAGCCTGCACATCTTTGGTCACTACAGGGAAACTTAACATGACCAATCCACCTAGCCTGCACACCTTTGGATTGTGAGAGGAAACCCATGCTAACTCCACACACAGACATTTGCCCGAGTCTGGAATCGAACCCAGGTCCCTGGCGCTGTGAGGCAGCAGTGCTAACCACTGAACTGCCCCCTGTTTGATGCAGTAGTGGTTGTCTCTTTAAGGGATCTGATGCCTTCCTCCCCTCAATCCTTTATGTCAACTTCATCGTTTAGGGGTTAGTTGGTTGGCTGAGTCGCTGGAGCACTCATCACACAAGTCCTGCCTCTCCGCCCAGTAAAAACATTCCCATTTTGTGGTAAATCCACATAGCACTGATCAAAGTAAATGCAAAGTTTTTTTTAATGCCCTCATTTCTTTCCTTCAGGATTTAACCCCCAGCTGGAAGTTCCAATTCCTGATCAGTGTTGGAGTGAGAGTGGGGTCAGGTTCGTGACTTTCGGTGTTCAATACAGCAAGGCCAAACAGTAAAGAGTGATTGATGGAATATTGAGCGTTTGTAATTTGCTCAACCATTTTCTTTTTCAGTATCAGGGAGGTGTGTGGAGGGGGGGGGGGGGGTGGGGTGTGGTTGGTGGAGATAGACAGCAGGAGAGAGAGAAGCTGGAAGAGGCAGAAAGAGAGAAAAAGAGAGAGATTCTGAAAGGAACAGAGATAGCTGGGGTTGGGGTGCATTGTGTGAGGCATAGACAGAGAGTGAGAGAGAGAGACAGACAGAGACGGGGAGACAGAAAGAGACGGACACAGGAGGAGACAGAGAACAGGAGAGACAAAGAGAAACTGACAGAGAGAGAGAGAAGACAGGTTCTTGGAGAGTGAGCGAGAGAGAGAGAGAGAGATCGAAACAGACAGAGCAGTGAGACAGACTGAGAGTAAGAGACTAACAGACAGAGAGAAAAAGAGGGACAGAAGATAAGGACTGAGAGAAAACCAGGCAGATGGAGAGAGAAAAAAGGCAGGGACTAAGAAAAAAAGAGAGAAGAGATGGGGAAAAGAAAATGGGACAGACACAGAGTGAGAAAGAGCAAGAGAGAGATCAGGGACTAAGTGAGTGAGCACCTGTGTCAGCAGAATGTGTTTTGAGTTTGAAGGACTTGATAAAGTGGTGGCTATTTGAGAAGATTAAATATGTAAACAGCAGCATTCTGTTCAAACAGAAACCAAGAGTGATCAGGGCATTTGCCTTTACTAACACAACGTCTGTAAGCCTAGCTTCATATACAGGGGGTTGGGGGTGGGGGGGAGCGGTGGTGGGAGGGCGGCGGAGGGGATCAGCCAGGTTCCTGTGTCACTGTGGCTCAGGAAGCCCCCCCAAAACCTTGTTGGACGGGGACGTCAGGAAGTTGGGAGTGGGGGAGAGATCTGTCCGAGTGATCCCACCCTGAGAAAGATAGTGAACCATTGGCTGAAAGCTGTTCTCTGTAAGTGACATCTTCACATTGGCAGATTGCTGGGTTTTTATTGAGATGTGGAGGGAAGGAGGGATTGAGGATTACAGAACATAGGCAGGGAGTGAATCTACGTGGAACCAATGCTTCTCCAAGTGAATGTTCCTGGGCCACAAACCACCTTCGAGCTTATCCAAAAGGCTGGAAGATGGGAGACTGAGCCAGGTGCAGTGGAAAATGAACAAAAGCCGAATGATTGGTTGAGGCTGGGGCGAAGTTTGGATGGGCTGTTCAGCCCATTGTGGCTGTGCTGTCCCATTACCTGCTTCCCCGTTACCTCCCCCTCCCCCAACTGCAACCCTGAAAATTATTCCCCTTCAGATGATGTATTGTGGAGGAAAGAGCTGTTTAGTTACAACATTTCATCAAGATAGTCACAAGAATACCAAAGTAAAGGGGAGCAACATTTAATACTGCATGGGAAAAGAGGGCCGATTGGTTAGCAAATGGATTTTGATTGGCAGAGGCAGTGCCACGGAGAATACATTGACTGATGATGATCGACAGTCAACTGCCACACTTCAAACCAGGTTTCTCAAGTCGCTATTTAATCTGCTTCCATTGCTCTTTTAGATCAGAAAACTCAATGAGTCCAAATCTTTTCCCCCTTTTTTTTTCATTGCTGAATATCATAAGTCTGCATCCCTCTGGTTACTGACCCTCCAGCCATTGGTCACATTTCCTCCTTGTTCACTCAACCCTCAGTGAGATTTCAGCGCCTCAAATAAATCTGCCCCTTCATCTACTTCGCTGCAAGGGTGCTGGCAGGTGGGACGAGATTGAGTTGGGATAGCTGGTCGGCATGGACGGGTTGGCTGTACATCTCTATGACTCAATGAGAGAAATCCCAGCCTCTCCAGGTAACTTAACTGAAGTCTTGCTTCCCTGGAACCATTCTGGTAAATCTCTTTCCAAGGTCTTAGGTATTCTTCTGAAAGTTCAATGTCCAGAATTGGCTCTGAATGGCTCTGTAAAGAATATATTTGATCCGAAGCTGGACCTATCATCGAGCCTGACACTGGGGTTATGAACAGTAGCTGGAAGTGAGGGAGAAGGATGGAAAGAGTCAGTGACTTGAGAGCAGGGCTTGTGGAAGGGGATGGGGAGCCTCAAGACCTCTTCCCAGCCATTCCTTGAAGAGCCATTCTAGTTTAATTTGACTAATCCGATGGCTCTGGGGGGAGGGGGTGGTTATGTCATGGGGTAGGGTGGATCTCCTTTGGAGTTTAAAGTGATCTTACTGGTTCACATAAGATCCTGAGGGAACTTAAAAGAGCAGGGATAAGTGCCAGCCAAGTTGGAGAATTGTCATTCCTTGTTATGTTGTACATAATTTTACCAAAGTGGAAGTTCTTCCAGTGACAATCCCTAATGAGAGGGACATATCCAGGAGGATCGAGCTACAACAGGCTGCATTTTTTTTAAATGCACTCGTGGGATTTGGCATTGCTGGCTGGGCCCAGCATTTATTGCCCGTCCCTATTTGCCCCTTGTGAAAGGGGGAGGGGGGGTGGTTGAGCTGTCTTCTTGAACCGCTGCAGTCCACCTGCTGTGGGTTGACCCACAATGCCCTTAGGGAGGGAATTCCAGGATTCTGACCCAGCGACACTGAAGGAACGGCCGGTATTTATCCAAGTCAGGATGGTGAGTGGCTTGGAGGGGAACTTGAAGATGGTAAGTGTGCCCACGTATCTGCTACCCTTGTTCTTCTAGATGTCCTTATGACTGTGACCCCCTGGGTTCTGGACAACACCTACCCCCTCCCCGGGTCATCAGGAACATCCTTACTGCTTTTACCCTGTCTCGACCTGTTAGAGGTTTATAGGTTTCTACAAGATTCACCCACCCCATCCTTCTATCCAATGATTATATCTGATCCAAGTCTCTCTTCATTGCCAGGATATCAGTCTGATTATCTTCAGAGTGTGGCATAAACATGATCATAGATTAGATTAGATTCCCTACAGTGTGGAAACAGGCCCTTCGGCCAAACCAGTCCACACCGACCCTCCGAAGAGTAACCCACCCAGACCCACTTCCCCTCTGACTAATGCACCTAACACTATGGGCAATTTAGCATGGCCAATTCACCTGACCGGCACATCTTTGGAATGTGGGAGGAAACCGGAGCACCCGGAGGAAACCCACGCAGACACGGGGAGAATGTGCAAACTCCACACAGCCAGTCGCCTGAGGCTGGAATCGAACCTGGGTCCCTGGTGCTGTGAGGCAGCAGAGCTAACCCCTGATGCTGCAGTGTGGAAGCAGGCCATTTGGCCCATTGAGTCCACACCAATCTTCCGAAGAGTATCCTACCCCCTACTCTATCCCTGTAACCCTGCATTCTGCATGGCCAACACACCCTAACCTGCACATCTTTGGACTGTGGGAGGAAACCCACCCAGACACAGGGAGAATGCGAAACTCCCCACAGATAGTCATAGAGTCAGACAGCATGGAAACAGACCCTTCGGTCCAGTCCATGTTCCCAAACTAAACTAGTCCCACCTGCCTGCTCCTGGCCCATATCCTTCCAAATCTTTCCTACTTATGTCCTCATCCAAATGTCTTTTAAACATTGTAACTGTCCCCACCTCCACCACATCCTCATTCCACACACAAGTAAAAAAAAGTTACCCCTCACGTCTTTTTAAAATCTCTCTCCTCTCTCCTTAAAAATACACCCCTAGTCTTGAACCCCCCCCCCCCCCCGGACCGAGATTAGAGTGGTGCTGGAAAAGCACAGCAGGTCAGGCAGCATCCGAGGAGCAGGAAGATCGATGTTCCGGGCAAAAGCCCTTCATCAGGAATAGAAGCAGGGAGCCTCCAGGGTGAGGAGATAAATGGGGGAGGGGGCTGGGGTTAGGGAGAAGGTAGCAAGAGAACAATAGGTAAATGGGGGAGGGGATGGAGGTGATAGGTCAGAGAGGAGGGTGGAGCGGATAGGTGGGAAGGGAGATTGGCAGGTAGGACAGGTCATGGGGACAGTGCTGAGCTGGAAGGTTGGAACTGGGGTAAGGTGGGGGAGGGGAAATGAGGAAACTGATGAAGTCCACATTGATGCCCTGGGGTTGAAGTGTTGAAACCCCCCCACCCATCCTAAGGACAAGACAACTACCATTAACCCTATCTATACCCCTCATTATTTTGAAATAGGGCACCACCCTATATGGTAAAAACAAGGACTACAGATGCTGGAAACCAGAGTCGAGATTAGAGTGGTGCTGGAAAAGTACAGCAGTTCAGCCATTCACCCATTGGACACTTTGCTACCTTCCCCCACCCTCCTCTCCGACCTAACACCTCTATCCCCACCCCCATTCACCTATTGTACTCTATGCTACTTTCCCCCCACCCCCTCTCATTTATCTCTCCACCCTTCAGGCTCCCTGCCTGTATTCCTGATGAAGGGCTTTTGCCCAAAATGTCGATTTTCCTGCTCCTCGGATGCTGCCTGAACTGCTGTGCTTTTCCAGCACCACTCTAATCTCGAATCTGGTTTCCAGCATCTGCAGTCATTGTTTTTACCTCGTTGATTTTAACCCTACTGCGAATCCTCTTACAAGGATGCCTGCCTTGAAGAAGTTTTCCTCCTCTCTCTACAAGAATCTCAGTGAGTCTCTCTCTCACTGCAACTCCCAGGTCATCTCCTCTGCCCTGAAGCTCTTACCTGTCCTACCTGCCTATCTTCCTTTCCACCTATCCACTCCACCCTCCTCTCTGGCCTACCACCTTCATCCCCACCCCCACTCACCTATTGTACTCTATGCTACTTTCTCCCCATCCCCACCCGCACCCCCCCTCTTATTTAACTCTCCACCCAATAGGGTTCCTGCCTCTATTCCTGATGAAATGCTTTTGCCCGAAACGTCAATTTTCCTGCTCCTCAGATGCTGCCTGAACTGCTGTGCTTTTCCAGCACCACTCTAATCACCACCCTATATGTCAGATCGACATATATACTGTGATTGAGATATGGTAAACACTGGCTGGGGACAGGAGTGGGGAAGCGGCCTGGATTCTGTATTGCAATATGGACCTGACTACAACCTGCACTGATCAGCTTTCAATAAAACACCACTTGTAACAGGCAGAGAAGAGCTAACAGACTTGATGGTGAAAACAGCTGGCCTTTAGCTGCTTGCTCAACACATTTCGATCCCGAGCTGTTTGTTCAGGAGCGGAAAACAGGACGAGGGTACGCTTGCTCCAGAGATAATTGTTGAGTGGAGGACAGATTACAGGGAGTGTGTCACTGTTAACTGAAGCCATTAGGGAGCATCTGTCAACAGTTAAGAAGAACAACATTAGCCAATTATTCTATCCAAGGCAGGGCCAGAAATAGCTGGGCTCCAGTGAGCACATTAATGAGCATGTTAAAAGCATGAAAGGGTCATTGAGTGCAAGTCACTTGCTCCACCTCCCACTCCTATCCCTCTTCCTGCTCTTCAACTACTGAAACCCTCATCCATGCTCCAGATTCTTCTAGTCCAATGCACTTCTGTCCAGTATCTGAAATTCAGATCATCCAATGCTGCCCCATGTCCCCACTCACATTAAACACTTTCCCCAACCCCTTTCTCCGTCTCTGTAACCTCCTCCAGCACCTGCAACCTCCGAGATCTCTGCAACCTCCTCCAGTTCCAGCCTCTTGCCTCTCTCCTGCTTCACGACACTCCTTAAAAATTTCTTTAAACTGAGCTGTTAGTGGTCTGTGACACCGATGGCCGCTTCTGTCAATTGCTTGAGGTGGTGCTATATAAATGCAGCTGAACAGTTCTCTGAGGACTATAGTAATTTATAGAATCCCTACAGTGTGGAAGGAGGTCATTTGGCCCATTGAGTCAGCACTGACCCTCCAAAGAGCATCCTACTGAGACCCATATCCCTTCTCCAGCCATGTAACCCTGCATTTCCCTGCATATTAGCATAAGTGGATATGCTAATACACATATCCTACATCCCTGGACACTATGGGACAATTTAGCACAGCCAATCCACCCCAATCTGCACATCCCTGGACAGGATAGCACAATTTAGCACAGCCAATCCACCCCAATCTGCACATCCCTGGACACTATGGCACAATTTAGCACAGCCAATCCACCCCAATCTGCACATCCCTGGGCACTATGGGACAATTTAGCACGGCCAATCCACCCTAACCTGCATATCCCTGGACACTATGGAACAATTCAGCACGGCCAATCCACCCTAACCTGCATATCCCTGGGCACTACGGGACAATTTAGCACGGCCAATCCACCCTAACCTGCATATCCCTGGACACTATGGAACAATTCAGCACGGCCAATCCACCCTAACCTGCATATCCCTGGGCACTATGGGACAATTTAGCACGGCCAATCCACCCTAACCTGCACATCCCTGGGCACTATGGGACAATTTAGCACGGCCAATCCACCCTGACCTGCACATCCCTGGGCACTATGGGACAATTTAGCACGGCCAATCCACCCTAACCCGCACATCCCTGGGCACGATGGGACAATTTAGCACGGCCAATCCACCCTAACCTGCATATCCCTGGACACTATGGAACAATTCAGCACGGCCAATCCACCCTAACCCGCATATCCCTGGGCACTATGGGACAATTTAGCACGGCCAATCCACCCTAACCTGCATATCCCTGGACACTATGGAACAATTCAGCACGGCCAATCCACCCTAACCTGCATATCCCTGGGCACTATGGGACAATTTAGCACGGCCAATCCACCCTAACCTGCACATCCCTGGGCACTATGGGACAATTTAGCACGGCCAATCCACCCTAACCTGCACATCCCTGGACACTATGGGACAATTTAGCACGGCCAATCCACCCTAACCTGCACATCCCTGGGCACTATGGGACAATTTAGCACGGCCAACCCACCCTAACCTGCACATCCCTGGGCACTATGGGACAATTTAGCACAGCCAACCCACCCTGACCTGCACATCCCTGGGCACTATGGGACAATTTAGCACGGCTAATCCACCCTGACCTGCACATCCCTGGGCACTATGGGACAATTTAGCACGGCCAATCCACCCTAACCCGCACATCCCTGGGCACTATGGGACAATTTAGCACGGCCAATCCACCCTAACCTGCACATCCCTGGACACTATGGAACAATTCAGCACGGCCAATCCACCCTAACCCGCACATCCCTGGGCACTATGGGACAATTTAGCACGGCCAATCCACCCTAACCTGCATATCCCTGGACACTATGGAACAATTCAGCACGGCCAATCCACCCTAACCTGCATATCCCTGGGCACTATGGGACAATTTAGCACGGCCAATCCACCCTAACCTGCACATCCCTGGGCACTATGGGACAATTCAGCACGGCCAATCCACCCTAACCTGCACATCCCTGGACACTATGGGACAATTTAGCACGGCCAATCCACCCTAACCTGCACATCCCTGGGCACTATGGGACAATTTAGCACAGCCAACCCACCCTGACCTGCACATCCCTGGGCACTATGGGACAATTTAGCATGGCCAACCCACCCTACCCTGCACATCCCTGGGCACTATGGGACAATTTAGCACGGCCAATCCACCCTAACCCGAGCACCCAGAGGAAACCCACACAGTCACCCAAAGCTGGAAGCGAACCTGGGTCCCTGGCGCTGTGAGGCTGCAGTTCTAACCACTGAGCCACCATGCTGTCATATTCACATTGCCTCTCCTCCAGCTTCGAGATTAAAGGAGTGTTTTTGAAAGAACAGCAGTAATCGCCTTTAGCACCACTCCTCCCACCACCGATACTCAGTAGCAGCAGTGTGTACCATCTACAAGACGCACTGTGGAAATTTACCGGGCTCCTTTGAACTTTGACACCATCTTGAGTGATGGCACGAGCCTAGGTTCAAGTTCTCATCTGAAAAGCCGCACCTTCGGCAGTGTGGCACTCCCTCACCACTGCACTTGTCAGGCTCGGCCTGGATTTTGTGCTCATGTTTATGGAATGGGACTTGAAGCCCAGACTCAGTGGTGACCAACAGAGAGAGAGAGAGAGAGAGAGAGACAGAGAGAGACAAAAATGGGAAGGCAGGTTTCAACATTCCTAGAAGCAGGAAGTGAATTCGGCAGGATGGTGACAGGATGGAATACTGTCACCTTTCCAACATTGCCCGAGATAATTCCTGAATGGGAAGACATAAGCTCATCCTCCCCCAGTGTCCGCTGCTAAATGCCCTTCGTGGTCAATGAATAGCCAATTGTGTCCCTCATCTCATGTGACCCCCGTCATTTCTAGGCTGACAGGACTGATGTACGAAGAGAGACCTGAAATTGGTTGGGACTACATTCACTGGAGTTTAGAAGAGTGAGGTGCGATCACATAGAAACCAATGAAATCCTAACAGGACGAACCAGGGTCAACACAGGAAGGACGTTCCTATCGACCAGGCAAGTCCAGAACCGAGGTGGGGGGGGGTGTTCCCAGTCTTAATGACACAGGGTCGGCCATTTAGGACTGAGTTGAGGAGAAATGTCTTCACCCAAAGAGTAGGGAGCCTGTGGAATTCTGTGCCACTGCAAGTGGTGGAGGCCTGGAAGAAGTTAAGATATAGTTCTTAGGGCTAAAGGGTGGGAAAGGGGCTGAGTTGGATGATCAGCAATCATCATGTTGAATGGTGGAGCAGGCTTGAAGGGCCAAATGACCTACTTCTGCTTCTATTTTCTACGATTCCACTTTAGCTCGAGGCGAGAGAGAATGGGCCGAGCCGACCAGGTGACCCAGGTGGGCAGCTTGGGGCTGGGAGTGAGGGCTCCTGGGCCCACACTAATCTGGACTTGACTCAGGGTGGGGGTGTTCTGGAGCTGGGGTGATGGTTGGGGGGGGGGTGGGGGGGGGGGGGATTCAGTCGCCAAGAGCAAACCCAACAAGCCCCTCGCACCTCCCAAAAGCGAGGCTTATCTTCCCCATGGGCCCATGGAGTAGGCTGGTGTGTCTTGTCTAGGCCGCAAACACAGCCTGCTCCCGTGGGCCGCCAATTCCGGGCGAGGAGGATGGAGCCTTCAGATCCGGGGCCCATGTTCCAGCCAACCAGCTGTCCACTTCCCCGTAAGAACTGGTGGGAATTCTCACTCGTAGAATGTATTGAGTAGACTAAGACTGCACTCGTTAAGATTTAGAAGAATGGGGGGGGGGGGGGGTAGTCTTATAGAAACATACAAAATTATGAAGGGAATACCTAGGATAGAAGCAGGGAGGCTGTTTCCACTGGCAGGTGAAACTAGAACTAGGAGGCATAGCCTCAAAATAAGGGGGAGCAGATTTTGGACTGAGTTGAGGAGGAACTTCTTCACCCAGAGGGTTGTGAATCTGTGGATTTCCCCTGCCCAGTGAAGCAGTTGAGGCTACCCCATTGAATGTTTTTAAGGCAAAGATTGGTCTTGGAACAGTAAAGGAATTAAGAGTTAGGGTGAGCAGGCAGATCAGTCCATGAAAGGATCAGCCACGATCTTATTGAATGGTGGAGCAGGCTGAAGGCGGGGGGGGGGGGGGGGGGGAGCAGACGGCCTACTCCTGCTCCTAGTTCTCGTGTCCTTATGCCGCATGGTCACCTCCCTCAGACACGGCCTGCGCACCGACAAAAGAAAACGCCAACCTTCGAAGCACTTTTCTGAACATTTATTGCCTCCCCGAACATTTTATTTGCTCCCTCTTTTCAACAACGTGGTGGTAACCGTTAACATGTGGAAAATAGCAACTTAAAAAAATATATATCTAAATATATACAAAAAAAAATGGTTAATATGGGAATACTGACTGAGCCGCGGCCCTCATTGTCACAGCTAGGCCTGTGTTATAAGCAGCCTATATAATACGACCTTCACAAATAGGCTCAGAGCTGCAGGCCTTGTCTGGAACCACGTGGGAGGCACAGCGAGGGGAACGGGAGTCTATTGGGACCAGAACAAGGTGTGGGACGGGGGGGGGTGGGCGCTGTTGGAAACTCCAGAAACACAAATCCCCAGAGTATTTCATCCTCCCCCAACCGGCCCATATCAATCCCAACCGATACTTCCTGCATTTTCAAAACTGATAGAACCCATTAAACACTGAATGTTGGCCTAAGGGTTGAGGAAGGGATGGGGGTGTTAGACGTGTAAAAGTAGGGAAGTTCATTAGAGTTGGGGGTGTCATTGGTCAAACCACATCATGAAGATTGTAGACAGTTGGACTTTCTTGCTTACAGAAAGCTGCAGAAGCTGGCTCACTGAGTATTTTCAAGGCTGAGATGGGCAGATTTTTAATCAGCAAGGGAATCGGGGGGGGGGGGGGGGGGGGGAGCGAGCGATGGGGGGGTGGACAGCAATAAGTCAAGAAAATAGGAGTTGAGGATGATCAGGTAAGACGTAATCTCACTGAATGGCAGAGTGGATTCAAACTCCTACAACATGGAAACAGACCCTTCACCCAACCAGTCCGTGCCGACCATAATCCCAAACTAAACTAGTCCCACCTGCCTGCTCCTGGCCCATATCCCTCCAAACGTATCTAAATGCCCTTTAAATGTTGTAACTCTACCCACATCCATCACTTCCTCAGGAAGTTCATTCCACACGCGAACCACTCGGTGTAGAAAAAAGTTGCCCCTCATGTCTGTTTAAAATCTCCTTCACCTCACCTTAAAAATGTGCCCCCTAGTCTTGAAATCCCCCCACTCCAGGGAAAAGACACCTGCCATTCACCTTACCTGTACCCCTCATGATTTTATAAACCTCTATAAGGTCACCCCTCAGCCTCCGACGTACCAATGTGCAAAGCCCCAGCCTTTCCTTAGAACTCAAAGCCTCCATTCTCAGCAACACCCTGGTAAATCTCTTCTGAGCCTCCTCCAGCTTTATAATATCCTCCCCATAACAGGGTCACCAGAACTGCACACTGTTCTCCAGAAGTGGCCTCATTGATATCCCGTACAACCTCAACACAACTCAAGGGGCAGAATAGCCTACTTCTTCTCCCATCCCTGTGGGTCATTGAAAGCAGCTTGGAGATGGTTCACTTAAGTGATTCCTGCAAAACCAGGATTGCCCGGTGGAGGAGAGACTGAGTAGGTTTGGATGTGTACTCGTTTGGGGTTTAGGAAAGAGTGAGAGGCCCCAAGATTTTGAGGGGGATTGACCGGGTGGACGCAGAGATGCTTTCTCCCCTGGCGCAGCGGTCTAGAATTGGAGTGGAGGGGCACAGTTTCAAAACGTAGGGTCCCCTTTTTAAGGTGACGAGGAGAATCCTTTTCTCTCAAAGTGTCATCATTCGGAATTCTTTCCCCCAGAGAGCAATGGGCACCAAGGACATGGAGTAAAGTTAAGGGCGAGATAGAATTTAATTAGTTACGGGTTATGGGGAACAGGCAGGAGGATGAGTTGAGGCTGAGGTGACCGTATTGAAAGGGGGGAGCAGGCTCAAGGGCTGAATGGCCTACCCCTTGCTCCTAATTCTGATGTGCCTGACTCTGAAATGCCCTCTGCAAATGGCCCAGGAAGTCATTCCGTGGCAGTTGGGGATGGGCAATAAAGGAGTAAAGGGAAAAGCAGCACAGGGAATGGGGAGAACATGAACAGAACGAAAAGCTGGAAAATACTCTCCAGGTCATGGAGGAGCCACGTTAATGTTTCAGATTGAGTGACTTTATCTCCTAAAGTTTGGATTCTGCATCAAGTCAGACCTGTTCCGGAGTCATTCCAGCTTTTATATCAGTCTTATTTCAGATCTACCCCCTTCCTCAGCATTTCAGAGTCACTGAGATGTACAGCACGGAAACAGACCCTTCAGTTCAACTCGTCCATGCTGGCCAGATATCCTAAATTAATCTAGTCCCAGTTTGCAGCATTTGGCCCATACCCCTCCAAACCCTTCCTATTCATTTACCCACCCAGAGGCCTTTTAAATGTAATTGTACCAGCCTCCACCACTTCCTCTGGCAGCTCATTCCATACACGTACCACCCTCTGTGTGAAAAAGTTGCCCCTTAGGTCCCTTTTAAATCTTTTCCCTCTCACCTTAAACTCTTCACCATTATTTTATAAACCTCAATAAGGTCACCCCCTCAGCCTCCGACACTCCAGGGAAAACAGCCCCAGCCTGTTCAACCTCTCCCTGTAGCTCAAACCCTCCAACCCTGGCAACACCCTTGTAAATCTTTTCTGAACCCTTTCAGGTTTCACAAGTTGGTGCAGACACGATGGGTGTTACTACTGTAACAATTCTGTAACCATCACCTCTACACTAACCAGAAAACGATGAGTGTCCTGTACAGGTTAAGCCTACATTTATCAAGTAGCCTGGTCATGGCCTTCTCAAAGCCAGTGTGTAATCTCACCTCTGTTTAGCAGGCAAGTCTAAAACAGACATAAAAGGAGTAGATTCACCCCAAACCCCTGTGTTCACTGGACAATTTGGACCATTTAAAACTCACATCGCTGTTTCCAAACACTTCCTGCGTCTCACCTCCTCCCCGTCTCCGTAATCTGCTCCAGGCCCACAGCCATTTGAGATCTCAGCTCTCCTCTAATTCTGCCCTGATATGTATTGCTCTGATTTCCATCTCTCCGACTCTGGGCCCTCAGCAACCTAGGGGACCCTAAGATCTGAAATTCCCTCCCTAACCCTCTGTCTCGGAGACGCCTCGTCAAACTGACCCACTGTAACACACTTGTCTGGGTCTTGTCCCTCCTTGATGTGACTTAAGTTATTCCTGACGATGTTTCCAATGATCGCGCCCTGTTCAGGGCACCACACAAATGCAGTTTGTTGTTGGCCCACAGATTTTAGTTCCCCCCACTCGGACCCAGGGTCTGCACACGGTCTCATTTTACCTCAGAATGAGAGGGCATCCCGCCTTTCCCACAGAAAAGATGGAACCTGCATTTACGTGATGCCTGATAAAAAAGGAATCCCAACAGAAAAAGTGCTTCACAGCCAATCAATGTAAGTTCTGAAGTGTAGTCATCGTTGTAATGCGGAAAACACAGCATCCACTTTACGCATAGCAAGATCCCACAAATGCCACTTTTTGTTGTAGGTCTGATCTTGGCTCAGGAATAAATATTGATCAGAGGACATCTGGGAGACCCTCCCCAGTGTGGGACCTTCCATGGTCGCTTAGAGGTTAGACATCATTTCAGTCTAATGCCCTGGAGATGGCACCTTCGGCAGTGCGGCATTCCCCCAGCGACGGCACTGGGGAGGGAGGGAGGGCCAGGCCAGGAATGAATCGCTGGATAAGGTGGATTCATGGTCGGCAAAGTCCAATGGCGGCAGATGGAGCGACGATACAGATGGGGCCCGAGATCTCACTGAGTGGCAGGGTGAGGAGGGGTAGGATAGGTTCGTCAGGCCGAATGCCCTCCCCCTTGTCTCGTGTTTCCTGCAGGCCCCTGGACACGAACTGAGCAGCTCCAAAGATGCAACCCTGCCGACTTTGGAATTCAGCCGGATTCAAATCCTGGACTGGAACCCGGAATCGGAGATTTCCCACTGGTGCAAAATTCGCAAACAAATGAAAAAAACAAAGACAGGAAAGGAAAGAATCCCTATCGTGTAAACCTCTTCACTTCTGTTTTTCTTTGGTTGAATTATTCAGAACCTGAGGGAGAAAGGAAACAGATCAATTAGACTCATAGAATCAGAGAGATGTACAGCATGGAAACAGACCCTTTGGTCCAACACGTCCATGCTGACCAGATATCCTAATTAATTTAGTCCCATTTTCCAGCACTTGGCCCATATCCCTCTAAATCCTTCCTATTCATACACCCATCCAGATGCCTTTTAAATGCTGTAATTGTATCATCCTCCACCACTTCCTCTGGCAGCTCATTCCATACACGTACCACCCTCTGTGTGAAAATGTTGCCCCTTAGGCCCCTTTTATATCTTTCCCCTCTCACCCTGAACCTATGCCCTCGAGCTTTGGACTCCCCTGCCCTGGGGAAAATTCCTTGTCTATTCACCCTATCCATGCCCCTCATGATTTTATAAACCTCTATAAGGTCACCCCTCAGCCTCCGACGCTCCAGGGAAAACAGCTCCAGCCTATTCAGCCTCTCCCTAAAGCTCAAACCCTGTAATCCTGGCAACATTCTTGCAAATCATTTTTGAACCCTTTCAAGAAGTACAACACCCTTCCTCCAACAGAGAGACCAGAATTGCACGCAGTATTCCAAAAGTCGCCAATTAGTGTCCTGTATAGCGTCAACATGACCTCCCAACTCCTGTACTCAATGTTCTGACCAATAAAGGCAAGTGTACCAAACAACGTCTTCACTGCCCTGTTGACCTGTGACTCCACGTTCAAGGAATGATGATCCTGCATCCCAAGGTCTCCTTCAGACCGGATCCAGCTACATGGCTGGTGCTTTCAAACAACAGGAGCAGTCAAAGAAATTCCACTGCTTTATCACCTTTCATCACCTCCGGGTGTACCACAGAACTTTTAATGTCAACTGAAAGTGTGGCAGACAGCAAGCCGGGGGCTGAGGGGTGAGCTGATCAAAGTATATAAAATTATGAGGTGCACAGATAGGAAGGATAGTCTTTCCCCACTTCGGAAATGTCAAATATTCGGGGGCACAGGTTTAAGGTGAGAGGGGTCGAAAAGTGTGGCGCTGGAAAAACACAGCAGGTCAGGCAGCATCCAAGGAGCAGAAGAGTCAATGTTTCAGGCATAAGCCCTTCATCAGGAATGTGGCTTTAAGGTGAGAGGGGGCCATTTTAAAGGAGTTGTGCGAGGCAAGTTTTTTTTTAAACACAGAGGATGGTAGTTTGCATGGAATGCACTGCCAGGGGAGGTGGTCAAAGCAGAAATGGAGGCATTTAGACAGATGCATGAACAGGCAGAGAATAGAGGGAAATCAATCATGAGCAGGGAAATGGTAGGCACAGACATGATGGGCCGAAGGGCCTGTTCCTGTGATGTACCGTTCTATGTTCTACATAAACCCAGATCAGTTGCCTACAGTGGCATTGACTCAGAAGTAAATATTGGCCTCAGGACCCTGTGTGGAATTTTCTCTGTATGACAACCATAACCCCCCCCACTCCAATATCTCCATTTACAGCCTCCTTCAGTGTGCAGTGCACTAGGGACCTCAGCTTAACATGGCAGCCAAAAGAAGGCACCTCTGACAATGCAGGGCTCCCTCAGGCCTGTTCAGAGAGTGTCAGATTGCTGCTTAATCCTCTGGACTGCTGGAAGGTGTCAGCTCAGTGAAGGCACTGTTGACTGTGCAGCTCCAGACAGAGCTCTCCCTCTGGACTGCAGCCTTGTGGGTCCAGAGAAGGGAAGCTAATCAACTCTGTCAAGAAAACGGAACGGCATAGATGCAGGAAGAGAGAAGCCTTCTGAAAGGAGGTAGTACAGGCAGCCATTGGAACTTGCTACATGCTTGGAATGATCGCATAGCAGAGTAGTCACCCATTCCCTTTAAGTCTAGCACAATGGTCAGCCATTCCCTTTCAGACCAGTACAATTGTCACCCAATCCCTTTAACAGACCCATGCACTCACCTTCATTTGCACTCAGTGTGTCAAGTCTCCAATTTCGACCAGTAAGGCATCTTGCTTGGTCTTCAGCTCATCCCGGGTTTCCAGAAGCTCCATCAGTTGGGTGTTGAGACCTGAGCAGGAGAACCAAACCAGGGTCAGTATTGACCAATCAGAATTCAGTGGCTGCAAGTGTTCATGGGAGGCCAGTCGCATGCTCGATGTCAACAGGGCGTTGACGGAAGGGAATTGATCATGTAATCTCCAGTGCACATACAAAAGACCTCCTCGGTTCTTGTGGCGCAGTGGTACTGTCCTTACTACTGAGCTGAGAGGACAAGGTTCGAGTCCCACCTGCTCCACAGGATATGTCATAACATCTCTGAGTGGATTGGTTGGAAAGTATCACTCAAGGCCTCTGTTCTCCAATGGTTACATCCACTCCTGGGGGAACCTGAAGGAGGACCCTTCTAGCACACGATCTATGATCAGTGGGCACCACAGAAGCATCATCTCCCCACATACAAATATATTTAAATTTACTCAGCTTCCTTTCACTATTTGAATTTTTGCGATAGTAACCGTTTAAAAGGGGATGTCAGCTGGATTCATTGACTTTTTGTTTTAAAACTGGGATCATTAATTGACCATTACTCAGGAAACCGACTGTGTGGAGTTTGCATGTTCTCCCCGTGTCTGCGTGGGTTTCCTCCGGGTGCTCCGGTTTCCTCCCACAGTCCAAACATGTGCACGTTAGGTGAATTGGCCATGCTAAATTGCCCATAGTGTTAGGTGAATGGGGTAAATGTAGGGGAATGGGTCTGGGTGGGTTGCGCTTCGGCGGGTCGGTGTGGACTTGTTGGGCCGAAGGGCCTGTTTCCATACTATAAGTAATCTAATCTAATCTAACCTAATTACTAGACTTTCCTCTCCAGAGCTCCTGGATGTCCTTAGAGAGTGCTCCCTCTAGAGGCCTCCATGATGATGACAGGGCCTCCAGCGCATTATCTCCCCCGTACAATTTTATATCAATCTAAAATATATACTTTTTGTTCCGCTGTTGTTATTTTTTAAAGGGGCCATTAATCAATATGCCACCTTGGTTAGGGTACAAGTTAAAAGCTAGGGTCACCCCCACCACCACCACTCATTAAATAATAACAAGAGTAGGCCATTCAGTCCCTTGAGCCTGTTCTATCACTCAATGAGATCATTGTCGATCTGTGGCCTAAATCAGCATACCTGCCTTTGGCCCCTATCCCCATAAGATCTTTGCTTAACAAATATTTATCCATCTCGGACCTGCTGCAAATCTGTTGCTTGAAATCACTCAACAGTCAAGGGTCAAAATTTTATTTAAAAATAAAAGAATCCTGAACTCAGAAGGTAAAATACAAAGAAGTTAATATGAGTTGAGCCACAGAGTGAAAATGAGCGGAGTTATAGAGTCATACAGCACAGAAACAGGCCCTTTGGTCCAACTCGTCCATGCCGACCAGACATCCTAACCTAATCTAGTCCCACTTGCCAGCACTAGGCCCATAGCCTTCGAAAGGCTTCCTATTCAAACACCCATCTAATGCCTTTTAAATGTTGTCATTGTACCAGCCTCCACCCCTTCCTCTGGCAGCTCATGCCATACATGCACCACCCTTTGCATGAAAAGAGTTGCCCCTCATTTTAAAATCTTTCCCCTCTCATCTTAAACCTATGCCCTATAGCTTTGGACTCCCCTACCCTGTGGGAAAGATCTTGTCTTTCCATGCCCCTCGTGATTTTATAAACCTCTATAAGGTCACCCCTCAGCCTCTGATGGTCCAGGGAAAACAACCCCAGTCTATTCAACTTCCCGCTATAGCTCAAACCCTCCAACCTTGGCAACATTCTTGTAAATCTTTTCTGAACCCTTTCAAGTTTCACAACATTAAAAATCACACGACACCAGGTTATAGTCCAACAGGTTTAATTGGAAGCACTAGCTTTCGGAGCGTTGCTCCCTTCACAACATCTTTCCTACTGCAAGGAGATCAGAATTGAGTTTTTATGAATCACTGCTTCAGACTCAGTTGGAGGACTGGATCCAATTCATCAAGGCTTTGGAAACTCTGCAAAACAGACTTACGAGAAAAGGTCCCAGGAGATGAGGAGAGACTGGAGTGGTCAAGATTATTTTTTTTAGAAATGTTGAAATATGCTTAACTATAATGGCACTGGCAGAATAAAGGAGGGGAATCGGTTTCCACTGACAATGGGCCAAAACCAAAAGCGATATCGATTGTAGACGCCAGCTAAAGGATCTGGTGATGTTGGTGGGGGGAGGGGGGGGAGGGGAACGAGGAGAATTGGTTTCTGACGCAGCAAGCCATTGCGATCTGGAATGCACTGCCTCAGAGGGAGCAGATTCAAGAGGAACTTTCAAAAAGGGAAGTTGAGGAAACATTTGAAAGGGGGGATGGGATGGGGAAGAAAATTGCATAGCAGTGCAGAAAGAGCAGGGAGGGAAGTGTGATTTATTAGCAAGCTCTTCAAAAGGGGCAGTACGGACACAATGAGCCAGGTCACCTCCTGTTCTGATTTTTCAGGGGCATTGTTTTTTGAGTTCAAGGAGAACGATGGTTCACTTTGTTTTTTCAGACTGCAGTGGGGTAAAGGGCCCACTGTTGAACCCAGTCTTCAGACCATTGGGGAGTAAGGCATGGGAGGGGAAGGGGCAGGGGGGAATGACGATGATGTTTATGCAGTGAATCAGCAGAATCCCTGCCAGCAGCTGGACAAATAAAAACAAGGACACATCCCAAAGGCCAGTTCCATGCACACACTGAACAAAAAGTCTGGGAATCACGCCAAATGGCTGCACTGATACAGGGGGAACATAGGGGAATGTACAATTTTTCACATTTTAGGCCTTTCGCAGGCTCACTATCCCAGAGCGGGTTACTTTTTGGAGGCGTCATAAAACCCTGCTCGCATGAGAGGACGTAGCTTTAAATTGAGGGGTGATAGATACAGGATAGGTGTCAGAGGTAGGTTCTTTACTCAGACAGTAGTAGCGGCGTTGAACGCATTGCTTGCAACAGTAGTAGAGTCGCCAAATTTAAGGGCATTTAAATGGGTTGGCACATAGAGTCATAGAGATATACAGCACAGAAACAGACCCTTCGGTCCAACCCGTCCATGCCAACCAGACATCCCAACCCAATCTGGTCCCACCTGCCAACACCCGAAAGATGGGCTTCAGATTGGTTCCACAGGTCGGCGCAACAGAGGGCCGAAGGACCTGTACTGCCCTGGAATGTTCCACGTTCTAATTTGCACACCGAAAGTTCCCACAAGGAGCATTGTGCCAGTGGCACGTTACAGCCGTCTGGGCTCAATACTAAGTTCAACACCTTCAGGTTGTGAACCTACTCCCATTCCTTCCCTTTTTATTTTAGTTTTACTGCTTGCATTCTCTGTCAACATGTCCTCTCTCTGCTCCCTTCCCTACTCCAGTTGGACTGTGTCTGTCCTTCCCAGTCTGGCAGTTAGACATATTATTCTTCTGCCATTCTCACATTCCAGGTCCTTCATTTGCACTAATCAGCACCCTTTCTCCCCCAGCACTCCACCATCCCACCCCTCACTAAGCGCAAGTGCTGGCCCCTCCACACTTCCCTTCAGCTCTGATGAAGAGTGACCTAGACTTGAAACATTAGCTTGCTCTCTCTCCACGGATGCTGCCTGACCCGCTATGATCTCCAGCATTCATTGTTTTCAGTGTCTGAGACTCCGGACAATTAGGGATGGGCAATAGATGCTGGGCCTAGCCAATGACAATCACATCCAACTGGTGTGGGTCTGGAGTCACATGTAGGCCAGACCAGGTCACAGAGTCATAGAGATGTACAGCATGGATACAGACCCTTCGGTCCAACCCGTCCATGCTGACCAGATATCCCAACCCAATCTAGTCCCAACTGTCAGTACCCGGCCCCTATCCCTCTAAATCCTTTCTATTCATATACCCATCCAAGTGCCTCTTAAATGTTGCAATTGTACTAGCCTCCACCACTTCCTCTGGCAGCTCATTCCATACACATACCATCCTCTGTGTGAAAAAGTTGCCCTTTAGGTCTCTTTTATATCTTTCCCCTCTCACCTTAAACCTATGCCCTCTAGTTCTGGACTCCCTGACCCCAGGGAAAAGACCTTGCCTATTTACCCTATCCATGCCCCTCATAATTTTATAAACCTCTATAAGGTCACCCCTCAGCCTCCGACGCTCCAGGGAAAACAGCCCCAGCCTGTTCAGTCTCTCCCTGTAGCTCAAACCCTCCAACCCTGACAACATCCTTGTAAATCTTTTCTGAACCCTTTAAAGTTTAACAACAACTTTCCAATAGAAAGGAGACCAGAATTGCACGCAATATTCCAACAGTGGCCTAACCAATGTCCTGTACAGCCGCAACATGACCTCCCAACTCCTGTACTCAATACTCTGACCAATAAAAGAAAGCATACCAAACGCCTTCTTCACTATCCTATCCACCTGCGACTCCATTTTCAAGGAGCTATGAACCTGCTCTCCAAGGTCTCTTTGTTCAGCAACACTCCCTAGGACCTTACCATTAAGTGTATATGTCCTGCTAAGATTTGATTTCCCAAAATGCAGCACCTCGCATTTATCTGAATTAAACTCCTTCTGTCACTTCTCAGCCCATTGGCCCATCTGGTCAAGATCATGTTGTAATCTGAGGTAACCGTCTTCACTGTCCACTACACCTCCAATTTTGATGTCATCTGCAAACTTACTAACTGTATCTCTTACGTTCACATCCAAATCATAATATAAAAGATGAAAAGTAGTGGACCCAGCACCGATCCTTGTGGCACTCCACTGGTTAAATGACTCCAGTCTGAAAAACAACCCTCCATCACCACCCTCTGTCTTCTACCTTTGAGCCAGTTCTGTATCCAAATGGCTAGTTCTCCATTTATTCCGTGAGATCTAACCTTGCTCATCAGTCTCCCATGGGGAACCTTGTCGAACGCCTTACTGAAGTCCATATAGATCACATCTACCACTTTGCCCTCATTAGTCCTCTTTGTTACTTCCTCAAAAAACTCAATCAAGTTTGTGAGGCAGGATTTCCCATGCACAAAGCCATGTTGACTATCCCTAATCAATCCTTGCCTTTCCAAATACATGTACATCCTGTCCCTCAGGATTCCCTCCAACAACTTGCCCACCACCGACATCAGGCTCACTGGTCTATAGTTCCCTGGCTTATCCTTAGGTGAGGATGGCTAGTGACCATGTGGGTGTTGCCCCCCCAATAATCGACAATGGACTCATAGTCATCATTAATTCCAGATTTTATATTACTGAATTTAAATTCTGGTGTAGTGGGATTTGAACCTGGCTCCCCAGGATGTTTACGTGCTGTCTGGATTAGTGACAATACCACTAGGCCATCATCTCCCCTACATTTCTACTCGACGTGAGCCCTTTTCCCTTCCCCAGCTCTCACACGTCTCCTTAATCAGCACAGCAATTTCTTCTTAAATGTCTCGATATTATCAACTGCAGCCACACCCCGGGAGTTTCACTTTCCCTTGCACTGCCCTCTTTTGCCTGAGCTGAACTTGCTCTTTCGCCAAACCACTTCCCCTTCAAATCCGCTCACTTCCTCTCAAATAAGAGGTGTCGCTAACAGAACGTCTGTAGGTCCTAGCTCCTTTATTTCCTTTGCACAGCCTGATAGAGTCTCCCTTCCCTCTCCCGCCACACGACTAAGGACTCAACATTATCGAACCCTTGCTGAATTTCAAAGGCCAATTGCAGGTTGGCTTTCTCTGCTCCAGAGAGAAAATAAATGCCCCAACCTGTATCAACCCATGCAGAGATGTATCCGCTCTCAATTCCGTTGGGTTTTTTATTGCACCTTCTTCGCTCAGTTGGCTGGAAGGCTGGTTTGTGATGCAGGATGATGTCAACTGCGTGGGCTCAACTCCCAACTGGCTGAGTTTACCGTGAAGATCTCCCCTTCTCAACCCTATGATTTCTGACATTAAGAGATTATTTTGTCCTGTTTTCTTTTGAAGAAACGTTATAAGGCAGAGGCGCTTGAACCACTAGAGTAACCAACTTCAGAGACCTTGGGGTTCTTGTCTAAGACAGTTTGAATGAGTGTGGCCAACTCTCACTGATCCAGATGTCCGAGTTTTGCTTTTTTCCACAATGTACTCTCCTAGCTCCTGAATTTTCTCTTGATGTCTATTTCCTCCTGGATTGGAGAACTGCATGTGAGAATCTGTGTCTGAATTTACCATGGGGTGTGTTTACGGGATGTTCCTATATTGTAACAGTTAATTAGTAATAGGTACTATATCTGTTACTTGGTTAAGTTTTCCAATAATTGAGGTATTCTAAATTCCTCTTTCTTTCAGTTTATATTTTAACTGTAGCGTTTAAATAAATTGTGTTTTGCTTAAAAGTTGTGTAGTTTGATGAGGTGCATCCCATCTGCAACACAGTACTTCACATCTATCTTTAAAATAGAAAAATGTTAAGGTCTAGGCTACCTTCCTATTGGCCAGCACGGTGGCTCAGTGGTTAGCACTGCTGCCTCACAGTGCCAGGGACCCGGGTTCGATTCCCGACTCGGGCGACTGTCTGTGTGGAGTTTGCACATTCTCCCCGTGTCTGCGTGGGTTTCCTCCCACAGTCCAAAGATGTGCAGGTTAGGGTGGATTGGGCAGGCTAAATTCCCATAGTGTTAGGTGCATTAGTCAGGGGGAAATGGGGTCAGGGTGGGTTACTCTTCGGAAGGTCAGTGTGGACTTGTTGGGCCGAAGGGCCTGATTCCACACTGTAAGGAATCTAATCTTAAAGTATTTTGAGGGGGTCTGATCTGCTCCATAACAGAGTGATGACCCTCAGGTTAAACCCACCATGGTTGTCTCCAGCCCCATGGTATGGTAGGAAGTGAGGACTGAAGAAGGGCTGATGCCCGAAATGTCGATTCTCCTGTTCCTTGGATGCTGCCCGACCTGCTGCGCTTTTCCAGCAACACATTTTCAGCCATGGTATGGTAGGACAATGTGACTTTACCTTATATGTCTTTTGATATTACAGAAGCCAGAACTGCACCCAGAAGCATGTTCTAACAAACAGCACGGGGCTTCTTAAATAACATTTCTCTGCCCCTCAACTACAAGTGAGGGTAATGCCCCGATCAAAGAGGCAATACCTTTCATGAAGCAATGGTTACAGCAAAGTACTCAGCTCCCCAAGTTCAGGCTTGACTTCACGATCTTCAGATCCGGGATCAGAAAATCTGACTCAGTCTTGTCGGCACCGCTGACTAAATATTCCTCAGCTCTTACGAATCTCTCAGGAGAGAGAGAGAGAGCAAAGTCACCTTCAAGGTAACTGCTGACAATACAAGGCAGACCAGAACAGGTCTAAAACCGCAGATAACAACTCCAATGTGACTCACTGTCACTGGGTCAGAAGTCTGGAATTCCCTTTCTGAACAGCACACCACACACAGTGCAGCTGTTCAGAAAAGCTGCCTCTTCTCACAAGATCAGAAGGAATAGGAACGGGAGTAGGCCATTCAGCCCCTTGAGACTGCTCTACCATTCAACAGGCTCCTGGTTGATCTGACACCTGTAACCCTCGATTCCCCGACTAATCGAGAATCTATCTCAGCCTTCAATACACACAAAGGACTCTGCCCCCATGGTTCAGCCTGCTCCCTCTATTTTCTGTTTCCATCAGGCAAGGGCAGATAGTGGGAATAGGCGACTGAGTTGGATGATCAGCCATCTTGAGGGGCGGATCGGGCTCGAAGGGCCAAATGGCCGACTCCTGCTCCTGTTTTAGACACAGCTCACTACCACCTTCCCAAGGACAATAAATTCTGGACGACCTGAACATCACCCACACTCCACAAAAGGAAGCAGAATAAGGCTTTAATGTAACAAAACGTGCTTCACTGGAGGAGGGTGAGGAAGGACACCATGTTACAGAAGGAGATATTACGGGCAAATGACCAAAGAGGTTGGTCTTACGAAAGGAGTGGGGTGTCAGAGGGGTTTAGGGAAGGAATGCCAGGGCTCAGGCAGCTGAAGGCACAGCCCCCCAGTGGCAGAGCGGTGGAAATCGGGGAATGGTCAAGAGGCTGGAATCGGAAGGGCAGAGATATCTGGGAGGCTTGAGGGCCAGGAGGAGATTACTGAGCGGGAAAGAAAGAGTCAGTGAGGCACTGGAGAGATTTGAGAACAAGGGTGAGCATTCTATGGTCGGGATGTTTGATTGGGAGAGTTTGGACACACACACAGAGCAGAGTTTTGGATGATCGCAGATTAGGCGGGTAGGACCTGGAGAGCCGACATGAGTCAAAGGTCTGGATGATGAGGCCGTCGGGGAGGTGGAGTTGGAAGAGGGTGGGGCCTTGGGTCAGTGATGCTACAAAGGTAGAAATGATCAAACCTTCACAAAGCTGTCAAACTGAGGGCAGAAGCTCAGCTTGAAGTTGGAGGTTGGTGAACAGACTGGTTTAATCCCTGAATTTCACTGGGGAAAGGGATGGAGAATCGAGCGAGGCCTGAAATTAGTCTTTGTCTAATTTAAGGGCAGTAACTTTCTGCTGGACGTTGGAGAGACTGCCTGAACATTTACAGACAGCAGAAATGGGCATTAGAGTCACACACAAAAGGCTAACTCTGGGGTTTCAGACAACACACCAAGGGGCAGAATGGAAATCACAACTTTGAAGTCTCGACGATAAACGCTTAGTGAAGTCGAGGGGGTAATGGTGAGGGAGCAGGAAAACAAATCATTTGGACGGCTGACAGTAAACAAGCTCCATTCTGGTACTTCACATTCGCAACACTGGGGTTAGATACAGAGTAAAGCTCCCTCTACACTGTCACCCTATCACATACTCCCAGGACAGGGACAGCACAGGGTTAGATACAGAGTAAAGCTCCCTCTACACTGTCACCCTATCACACACTCCCAGGACAGGGACAGCACAGGGTTAGATACAGAGTAAAGCTCCCTCTACACTGTCACCCCATCACACACTCCCAGGACAGGGAGAGCACAGGGTTAGATACAGAATAAAGCTCCCTCTACACTGTCACCCTATCACACACTCCCAGGACAGGGACAGCACAGGGTTAGATACAGAATAAAGCTCTCTCTACACTGTCACCCCATTACACACTCCCAGGACAGGGACAGCACGGGATTAGATACAGAGTAAAGTTCTCTCTACACTGTCACCCTATCACACACTCGCAGGACAGGGACAGCACAGGGTTAGATACAGAGTAAAGTTCTCTCTACACTGTCTCCTTATTCCCGCCCGTGGAGATTCACAGACTTACCGTGAATTTGCGAGTAGAGGTGTGATTGCAGATTCCAGATTTGCGGCAGCTTCATTGTTTGCAGGTCACTTCGCTCCACAGATTTGCCCCTGCCCTCGGCATCTTTCCGCTGAGGGAGAGAAAGATCACTTCTGTTATGGAACTCACAGAGTACAGGAAACAAAAGGAAGATTCCCACAGCATCTTTTCCAACCTCAGCAAGTATCAAGCCAATCAGGGACTTTCAGAGGCGGAATCACTTCTTTACTGTTAAAACCAGCAGTGACTCTGTACACAGCCTCCACAGAGCAGCTCACTTTCAGGGTAAGAACGAATTGGAGATACCGGTGTTGGACTGGGGTGGACAAAGTTAGGAATCATACATCACCAGGTTATAGTCCACCAGGTTTATTTGGAAGCACTAGCTTTGGGAGCGCTGCTCCTTCATCAGGTGGTTGTCAATGACTGACAGACAACTACCTGATGTAGTGCAGCACTCCAAAAGCTAGTGCTTCCAAATAAACCTGTTGGACTATAACCTAGTGAGGTGTGATTCTTAACTCGGTGAAGGAAGTTAATGGGCCCAGGGGATCAGAGAACCTCTATGTTTTTCATCAAATTACTGGATATCATACACTCAGCCAAGATAGTACAGATTGTCTGATCTTCAACATCCCATTTAAAGATGGTTTGCCCAACAGTGCGGCACTCCCTCAGCACTGACCCTCCGACAGTGCCCGCTCCCTCAGCGCTGACCCTCCGACAGTGCCCGCTCCCTCAGCGCTGACCCTCCGACAGTGCCCGCTCCCTCAGCACTGACCCTCCGACAGTGCCCGCTCCCTCAGCACTGACCCTCCGACAGTGCGGCACTCCCTCAGCACTGACCCTCCGACAGTGCGGCACTCCCTCAGCGCTGACCCTCCGACAGTGCGGCACTCCCTCAGCGCTGACCCTCCGACAGTGCCCAGGCCCTCAGCACTGACCCTCCGACAGTGCCCAGGCCCTCAGCACTGACCCTCCGACAGTGCCCACGCCCTCAGCGCTGACCCTCCGACAGTGCCCACTCCCTCAGCGCTGACCCTCCGACAGCGCCCACTTCCTCAGCACTGACCTTCCGACAGTGTGGCGCTCCCTCAGCACTGACCCTCCGACAGTGTGGCGCTCCCTCAGCACAGAATCTCTGACAGTGCCCACTCCCTCAGCACTGACCCTCCAACAGTGCGGCGCTCCCTCAGCACTGACCCTCCGACAGTGCGGCACTCCCTCAGCGCTGACCCTCCGACAGTGCCCACTCCCTCAGCACTGACCCTCCGACAGTGCCCACTCCCTCAGCACTGACCCTCCGACAGTGCGGCACTCCCTCAGCGCTGACCCTCCGACAGTGCTCACTCCTTCAGCACTGACCCTCCGACAGTGCGGCACTCCCTCAGCACTGACCCTCCGACAGTGCCCACTCCCTCAGCACTGACCCTCCGACAGTGCGGAACTCCCTCAGCACTGACCCTCCAACAGTGCCCATACCCTCAGCGCTGACCCTTTGACAGTGCCCACACCCTCAGCGCTGACCCTTTGACAGTGCCCACGCCCTCAGCGCTGACTATTCGACAGTGCCCGCCCCCAAAGCGCTGACCCTCCGACAGTGCAGCACTCCCTCAGCACTGACCCTCCGACAGTGCCCACTCCTTCAGCACTGACCCTCCGACAGTGCCCACTCCCTCAGTGCTGACCCTCCGACAGTGCCCGCTCCCTCAGTGCTGACCCTCCGACAGTGCCTGGTCCCTCAGCACTGTCCCTCCGACAGTGCCCGCTCCCTCAGTGCTGACCCTCCGACAGTGCCCGCTCCCTCAATGCTGACCCTCTGACAGTGCCCACTCCCTCAGCGCTGACCCTCCGACAGTGCCCGCTCCCTCAGTGCTGACCCTCCGACAGTGCCCGCTCCCTCAATGCTGACCCTCTGACAGTGCCCGCTCCCTCAGTGCTGACCCTCCGACAGTGCCCGCTCCCTCAATGCTGACCCTCTGACAGTGCCCGCTCCTTCAGCACTGACCCTCCGACAGTGCCCGCTCCCTCAGTGCTGACCCTCCGACAGTGCCCGCTCCCTCAGTGCTGACCCTCTGACAGTGCCCACTCCCTCACCACTGACCCTCCGACAGTGCCCGCTCCCTCAGCACTGACCCTCAGACAGTGCCCACTCCCTCAGCGCTGACCCTCCGACAGTTCCGGAGCCACATCCATCCTGGAAGCTTGTGCCTGTGCGAGTTTGGAACGCTGAACAAACTTGCTCCTGAACAACAATCGGCCGAACTCACCCGCTCGGCGGCTGCCCGCAGTAGCTGCTTCTCCTGGTCGAGTCTCCGTTGTAACAGGGCGAGACTTCTTTTGGCCTCGCTCTCCAGCTCCTTCCTGCGGGATTCCAGACTCCCCTCAGTGGGGGAGGATTCACCTGTGGTTGGCTGCGAACACAAACATTAGGAAGGAAACTCAGCAGCCTGCCTTTCGGACCTTCCTCACTGTTTGCTACAATCCCAAACTTTGTGTGCACTGCAGGTTTTGAAAAGATGGCGTTTTCCGAAGGGACGATGGGCTGAATTTACCTTTCTGTGCTGCTTACCCACACACCTCTTAAACTAAACCCTCACTGTTACAAGGTTGTCCCAGGCTTCAGGGCCAAAAATCTCAATGAGATGTCAGAGAAACAGCACTGAACCAGTAAGTTTGACCTTGCTGCACGGACAAATAGGGCCTGTCTCCCGTGGACAGTAGCAAATGAACGCCGTCAGTACCTGAGGGGACGGTGTGCTGGAAGCTCCCCCGACTGTCTCCTCAGCCTCACTCTCACTGCTGCTATCGTTGATGAAGCAGAGCTGCAGGTTCATCCGACTGTGGAACCTGTGGGAGAGAAAGGAAACAACGGCCAAGGATTCACTGAGACACCATGAGGCAGTAGGATCTGAGCAGGGGGCTGTACCCAACAGTGAGGCAGAATCGGCACACCCACCTCGGGTCGAAGGTCAGTGCCAAGGGAGTGGATACTGTCGGAGGGTCAGCGCTGAGGGAGTGCCGCACTGTCGGAGGGTCAGTGCTGAGGGAGTGCCGCACCTTTGGAGGGTCAGTGCTGAGGGAGTGCCGCACTGTCGGAGGATCAGTGCTGAGGGAGTGCCGCACTGTCGGAGGGTCAGTGCTGAGGGAGTGCCGCACTGTCGGAGGATCAGTGCTGAGGGAGTGCCGCACTTTCGGAGGGTCAGTGCTGAGGGAGTGCCGCATTGTCGGAGGGTTAATGCTGAGGGAGTGCTGCACTGTCAGAGGGTCAATGCTGAGGGAGTGCTGCACTGTCGGAGGATCAGTGCTGAGGGAGTGCCGCACTGTCGGAGGATCAGTGCTGAGGGAGTGCCGCACTGTTGGAGGGTCAGCGCTGAGGGAGCACCTCACTGTCGGAGGGTCAGCACTGAGAGAGTTTGCACTGTCAGAGGGTGAGTGCCATGGGAGTCCTGCACCACTGTCTATCTCTAGGGCTGCAGTGTTCCCACAGTGCTGCAGAGGGATTGCATTTTGGAATTTCATTCTGGAGTCTCTGTGTGGGGGAGCTCCAATATTTATGACTTTGAGGTGAGAGACAGAGAGAGAGAGAGAGAGATGGAGAGATTGTGAGGTAGAGACAGTGAACTAACACTGAGCAGCGCTGCCCCATACCATGATGCACAGCACTCTGAGGACTGGTTCCGTTCGGTTACAGGGAGTCTTGGGCCAGTCTTGGTTAAGAGAGAATATGACCAGCTCACGTGTTCTGCCCCTACCTCGTGGTGCAGTGAAAGTTCGTCATCTGCCAATTGCTGTTGCTTGCTCTTTCCCAGGAGCTGAATCTCTCCATTCTCCTTCTGCCCCGCGGCTGGAATACAAAAGGAAACGCCGTCAGACTGGGAATGCAAGCCAATGGCATCGGTTAGGCCACTCTCGGAATACTGCGTGCAGTTCTTGTTGTGGGAGAAAAGCTCTACCCTGTCCACCCACAGTATGGCCACAAAGAGCATAAGGAACCATGTCTGCTAGGCCACAAGTGAACCTACCCAGAGTGCCTCAGCCTTCATCAAACAGACTAACTAAGACTCAAGGCAGCAAACAGGGAGATGACTCAAGCCACTTCCAGACTGGGGAATACATTTCCCGAGACAGCCTGACAATAGACTTCCTCACCCTCAGTAACCACAACCCCTCCCAAATCCCTAAGGCCAGCCTCGCTCCTCACACACACTGAATGCAGTATTCCAAAAGCTGAAGGACAGTAGAAAGGGAGCGATTATAATGACAAAGGGATGGAGGTTATGAAAAACAGAAATTGCTGGAAAAGCTCAGCAGGTCTGGCAGCACATGTGGAGAGAAATCAGAGCTAACGTTTTGGATTGAGCGACTGTTCTGTGGAGAAGGGATGGAGGTTTCCAAACGACAAGGTGTTGTTGATGGGGGTCATGGAGAGAGATCGAACTTTTCACAGCACAGAAACAGGCCATTCAGCCCATACACTGCGGCGTAGGGACAGGTTGAATAGGCTGGTGTTGTTTTCCCTGGAGCGTCGGAGGCTGAGGGTTGACCTTATAGAGGTTTATAAAACCATGAGGGGCATGGATAGGGTAAATAGGCAAAGTCATTTTCCTAGGGTCAGGGAGTCCAGAACTAGAGGGGCATAGGTTTAGGGTGAGAGGGGAAAGATATAAAAGAGACCTAAGGGGCAACTTTTTCACCCAGAGGGTGGTACGTGTATGGAATGAGCTGCCAGAGGAAGTGGTGGAGGCTGGTACAATGACAGCATTTAAGAGGCATCTGGATGGGTATATGAATAGGAAGAGTTTGGAGGGATAGGGACTGGGTACTGGCAGGTGAGACTAGATTGGGTCGGCATGGACGGGTTGGACCGAAGGGTCTGTTTCCATGTGGTACATCTCTATGACTGGCTTTCCCAGCCAAAACCTGTACTTCCCCAGGGCTCCGGGAGTCTGGAAATCGGTCTTATTGCAGCAACACGGTTCCAGCGTTGGCTCCCAGGCACCAGGGCAACAAACTGGCCACCCCATTACTCGTGCCGGTGGGCGGCTGGCACACTCACCGACCCTTCTCTGGCAGCGATGCCTGTTTTGCGGTTCCGCTCTCGGGCCTGTTGCCTCTCATCCTCCTGCAGCTGGAGGCCGGCGATGTGACTCTCCAGGGTCTCCCAGTTCAGGATGGGCAGCTCGCTCGCTGCTGCCTCCGACGGAGAGGTGCCCTCGGCAGGGGGTGGGGGCCCAGCCGGCGCCGCTCGGAGCCCCCAGCTAGACAGGCTGCCTGTCGGACTGGCACTGCTACCCTCCCCCACGGCCAGGCCGACTGGTCCATCCTGCGCCTGACCCTCGGGCGTTCTCAGCTCGCAGTCCTGAAAGCCTTCGTCGTCGGAGGAGCTGGATCCCAATCCCACCGGGGGCTTCTGCCCGGAGAGCCGGAACCTTCCGGAATCTGGCCTCGCCGTCAGGGAACTGAAGAGTTCACCTCCCGAATCCATACCATAGCTCTGCACCATTAAAAGAAAATAACAAGAGAGAAGGACATCCAGGTTAGTCAGTGGCAATGTCACTGGAATTACAGCTGAGACATTAATCTTCTGGGGACATTTGTTCAACTCCCACATCAACAACTCACAAAACTTGCATTTGACCAGTCAAATGGGCCAGCACTTAAAAATGACAGGACATATGTACCAAGTGCAGGTGAACGGGATTGGCATCGGTTGGTGAGCATACAGACATGATGAAGCACATGCTAAGTCTGGAACAGAAATCTCACCTCAGTGACGAGAAACTGGGCGTTGTAAAAGTCCATCTGGGAGGTCACTAAAGCACGTTAGGGAACAAAATCTGCCATCCTTACCCGCTCTGGCCTACACATGGCTCCAGACCCACGGCAATGGGGTTGATTCTTAACTGCCCTCTGAAAATGGTGGCACGGTGGCTCACTGGTGAGCACTGCTGCCTCACGGCGCCAGGGACGTGGGTTCGATTCCAGCCTTGGGCGACCGTCTCAGTGTCAAGATTGGAGTGGTGCTGGAAAAGCACAGCAGGCCAGGCAACATCCGAGGAGCAGGAAAATCGATGTTTCGGGCAGGAGCCCTTCATCAGGAATCATCGTGATTCTTGCTCCTCGGATGCTGGCTGGCCTGCTGTGCTTTTCCAGCACCACTCCAATCTTGAGTCTGATCTCCAACATCTGCAGTCCTCACTTTCGCCTACACTCTTCCCAGGACTGTGTGGGTTTCCTCCGGTCTCCTCCAGGTGCAGGTTAGAGTGGGTTGTCCATGGGAAGTGTTGGGTTATGGGGTTAGGGAAGGGGGTCCAGGTGGGATGCTATTCGGAAGGTTGGGGTGTACTCAATGGGCCGAATGGCTTCTGCTCTCACTTCGGCATTTTGTGGACAACAGAAAACACTTTGGAGTTCTGTAAGGAAATGTCTGGGACAGCGAACAGGAAACTGGAGGATTATCACGTCAGCCATGGTCTCACTGAATGGCTGAGCAGATCCAAGGGCTAAATGACCTACTTCTCCTGACAAAGAGGTCAGTTTTCAGACATGGTGAGAGAGTGAAAGAGTGTGAGTGTGTGTGTGAGAGAGAGGGAGAGTGAGGGAGAGTGAGGGAGGGGGAGGGAGTGGGAGGGAGAGGGAGGGAGGGGGAGGGAGTGGGAGTGGGAGGGAGTGGGAGTGGGAGGGAGTGGGAGGGAGTGGGAGGGAGTGGGAGTGGGAGGGAGTGGGAGGGAGTGGGAGGGAGTGGGAGGGAGAGGGAGGGAGGGAGGAACTTGTGGGGAGGCTACATACCTTGGAGGGTTGCTGGACTGGAGGAGGTTAAAGAGATCACTTGGTTAGAACATCATGGGTTTAAGGGATGTGTTCGATCACAAGCAAAAACAAAAAAAAAGCACGAGCACAATCCAGTCCCAGCTGCTCTCAGGTGACAAACGTTTGAACTGGCTTTTCAAAGGTTAAAGTACACCAGCAAAGCACAGAAACATGACTTACTGTCGTCCCTTGATTACAGAAGTTTGAGCAGTGACAGAGAGATAATGGCCTCTAATGTTTGAAAACCAGAAAACAAGGAGCACAATATTACATCTCAACTGAGGTGGAGTTGGGACATTCCCCAAGATTTTCAAACTGCTGAACCTAAGTGGCTTGCGATAAGAGCTGGCATTTGTATAGCACCTCTCTCGCAACCCTCAAAGCACTTAGCCATTAGTGGGTCCCATCTGCTGGGACGCGGAAGATGCAGGAACCAATTCGCACACAGCAAGCTCCAGCAGACAGCAGTGAGTAATTAACGTGATCAGATTTCGATGACAGTAGATTCGAGGGATAAACGTCGATCCCAAGAAACTGGGGAGCACACCCAGTGCCACCAACCTCCCTTTCACCCCTTCATGGTACCCCTTTATTGGTCAGTGTATCAAGTGTAGGAGTTAGGAGGTCATGTCGCGACTGTAGGGGACATTGGTTAGGCCTCTTGGAATACCGCGGTCAATTCTGGTCTCCCTACTGTCGGAATGATATTGCTAAACATGAAAGGGTTCTGAAAAGATTAACAAGGATGTTGCCAGGATTAGAGGATTTGAGCTATAGGGAGAGACTGAACAGGCTGGGGCTGTTTTCCCTGGAGCATCGGAGGCTGGGGGGTGACCTTATCGAGGTTTATAAAATCATGAGGGGCGTGGATAGGGTGGATAGTCAAGGTCTTTTCCCCAGGGTAAGGGAGTCCAAAACTAGAGGGGCATCGGTTTAAGGTGAGAAAGGAAAGTTTAAAAGGGACTTCAGGGGCAACCTTTTCACACAGAGGATGGTAGGTGTATGGAATGAGCTGCCAGAGGAAGTGGTGGAGGCTGGTACAATAACATTTAAAAGGCATCTGGATGGGTATATGAATAGGAAGGGTTCAGAGGGATATGGGCCAAATGCTGGCAAATGGGACTAGATTAATTTAGGATATCTGGTCAGCATGGACGAGAAGAACCAAAGGGTCTGTTTCTGTGCTGCATGACTCCATGGGGTGTCTGGAGAAGGCAGGACTGGTTTTACCTGAGGGGTGGCGCCTCTGACAGTGCGGCACTCCCTGCGCAATGGCACAGGGTGTGTGAACCCGCATGGTTTACAGCCTGTCCAGAGGGCATATCCCGCAGGACGGGTGTGCAAAGTGCCCAATTTGGGAGCCAAGGCAGAGAGGGATGGGGTACGCGTGAGGAATTTCAATAGGCAAGTCACATTGGGACTGGAGGATAATGCCAACCTCTTGAGAATTGAAGGAATCTGGGGGAGGGAAGGTGGGGGGGGGTGGTAAGGGGTGGGGGGAAGAGGCTTGCTTTAACACAGAAAAATTAAGTCTGTCCACTCACATGTATAAAAATAACCCTCCCGGGGTTGGTCCTATTGCTACTGGAACGTGAAAGGGGTTTTAAAATGCTTGACTTTTCACTGAATATCACTCAGTTTCGATGAAAACTGAAATCGAGCCAACCCCTAACGAGGGACAGCAATCACAGGAAGTCTCACTAATCGCGCTGTTTAAGATACTCACACAAACGCATTCCTGGTTTAAAGTGAAGTTTCCTTCGGACTATTTTTTTGTAACTTCCGGGTTTCCAATCTCTGAGAATTTTTTTCTCCCCCCCCCCCCACCTCTCCTATTCCCGAAGTGTGAAACTCACCAAAAGGGACGTGGATTCCAATTCTGGTTATCAGTGTCTGCTCTCTCTCCTCCCAAAATCTGTAGACTGGCCCAACCCAGTGCAGCCAACTCACTCCTGGATTCCCTTCCTCTTAAACTTATGAAATCAGACTGACTGCTAAGTTCCTTTCCAACTTTTTCTCGCTGTTTTAACTCCTCCCAGTTCACTGGAGAGTCAGGGAGCTGTCACTTTCTCTCTCTCTCTCCCCACCTCCAGCAATAACTAGCATCTGATGCACTGATCTGTCAGTCAAGACTTCGGCCAGAGTAAATCCAGCAGAAAAGTAGCCTTCCAAACGCCCCCCGCGTAGATCGTGATAAATGCAGATAAACTCAACAGGATTAGATTTTAGTCAGAAATCTGCTGTAACGTCCCAACGCAGAAATACTAACAGATGCACATGGAGGAGACGGGGACACCACTGAAAGGTTTGACGGAGGTAGACATGGAAACACACCCCTCAGTCCAACTAATTCATAATCCCAAACTAATCTAGTCCCACCTGCCTGCTCCTGGTCCATATCCCTCCAAACCTTTCCTATTCAGACAGACTGTGTGTATGTGTGAGTGAGAGAGTGTGTGTGAGAGTGAGTGTGTGAGTGTGAGAGAGTGCCTGTGGTTTTGCCTGTGCCTATGTAATTTGCCTATAGGTGTGCAGCTCTCTGCATCTTTTGTGACTTTACTGACTCTTAGGGAGTCCACAATGACTCCGTGTGGAACGTAGCCACACGACTCATACCTTGGACCCAAGCTAAAGGTGAAATTAAGGATGAAGAGAGGCCATGGGGTATTCCCCCACACATGAACCCTCCTGCTAAAACTCATCACCCGAGTATCCCAGGGCAAAAAGATCCAGAGAAGTAGAATAAAGTTCGGAAAATGGAGAGCATGTAGGACGAGAGGCAACCTGATAGAGGTTTATACAGTAGTATGGGTTGTAGATGGAGCCAGTGAGAGTTGTCGTTTCCCTAGGATGGGGAATTTCAAGACCAGGGGCACATTTTTAAGGGGAGACAAGAGAGATTTAAAAAAGACACGGGGTGGGGGGAGGGGGGGGGCAACATTTTTACACAGGGAATGATTCGCGTGAGGAATGAACTTCCTGAGGAGGTGGAGGATGCAGGTAGAGTTACAATGTTTAAAAGACATTTGGATAAGGACATGAGCAGGAAAGGTTTGGAGGGATATGGGCCAGGAACAGGCTGGTGGGACTAGTTTAGTTTGGGATTATGGTGGGCATGCCCTTCTGTGCTGTTCTGTAAGACTCTATGACCTTTCCTATTCATATGCTTATCCAAATGTCTTTCGAGTGTTGCAACATACCCACATCCACTACTTCCTCTGGTAGTTCGCTCCACAAACTGACCCACTCTCAGTGTAGAAGAGTTGCCCCTCATTGTCCTTTTAAAACTTCCCTCTCTCGCCTTAAGAAAATGCCCCCGGTTTTGAACTCACCCATCCAAGGGAAAATATCTTGGCTATTCACACTACCTATGCCTCTCATGATTTTCATAAACTCTTAAAGGTCACCCCTCAACCTGCTGTGCTCCAAATGGGGGAAAAGAGGGTGGATTTAAAACAGCCCAGAGTAGGGGAAAGCAGATTTACAGAGAGAATTCCAGAGCTTGGAGTGCATATCAGCTGAAAGTACAGCACCAATGATGGTGGGAATTGAAGGGTTGCCCCAAGAGGCCAGATTTAGAGGAATGCAAAGATCGCTGAGGGATATGGGCCTGGAGGAATGTACAGAGACAAGGCCACAGAGGGATTTGAAAGATGCAAGAATGACTTCTAGACAAGAGGAGACACCAAAGTTTGAAGCAGCCTCGGTGTAAGTTAGAATACAGGGCAAGGTCAAAATCATAAACGGTAGAATGCCAGTCTGGGATTCTTAGAATAATAAATCACGATAGGTATTTATAACAGGAATTCACAACGGCATTGACAGCCACTCAATATCTTGGCAGCGTCCACTGCCCATCATGTATTTCCCTTACAGAATACCTGGACACAGACAAGATCAGAGGATGAGAAGTAGACAGCCATGGAATGTACACTTTCTGAATCTATTGCTAACCTTGCAAGATTGAAGCCTGACCCAGCTGCATCACTTTAAGGGAACTGAGACTATGGGTGTCCACCATTTATGAGGCATAGGTCAGAAATGTATACTCTCCAACATACCATTCAGCTCAACATCATCCATGACAATGCAACCCCACATGATTGGCACCCCATACGTCTTAAATGTTCACACTCTCCACCACCAATACAGAGGGGCAGCACCTGGAGGTCCGTTAGTCCCACCAGGTAGAACCAAGACTGACACTCCCACTACACAACCAAGGGGAATGCTGTGCTGTTGGAGATGCTGTCTTCTGGAACAATATGTATTAGAGTGGTGCTGGAAAAGCACAGCAGGTCAGGCAGCATCCGAGGAGCAGGAAAATCAATGTTTCAGGCAAAAGCTCTTCATCACGAATAGATGAAGGGCTTTTGCCCAAAACGTCGATTTTCCTGCTCCTCAGATGCTGCCTGACCTACTGTGCTTTTCCAGCACCACTCTAATCTAGGCTCGGATCTCCAGCATCTGCGATCCTTGTTTTTACCTTCTGGAACAATATGTTTAACCAAGGCAGTCTGTCTGCTCAGTGTCTCCCTCTCACGAACTGAAATCCATGGGTGGTGGCTAACACCCCTCCTTCAATCAATCACATCCAAAACAGATCATTTACCATCCCGGACATCTTGCCTAACAGAGTTGTGAATGCATGGAATGTGTTGCCAGCTGAGGTGGTGGAAGCAAAGTCATTGGGGACATTCAAGCAGGACATGTACATGGATAGCAATGAGTTGAGGGGTGCATAGGTTGTTACTCTATTTTACATTAGGATTAAGTCTCAACACAACATCATGGGCCTAAGCAAATTACAGCACAGAATGGACCCTATGTTCTAAGCAGTGACTGGGCTTTCGAAATCACTTTAGGATGTGGTAAGAGCCTACTTCAAGTGCAGTCTTTCCCGTACTCCTGAAGGATGAGAGGGGTGACAAAAGAAAAAAAATAGGTTAAGGATGGAGTTACAGAATATGGCGGCGTAGGAGTTAAAAGGTGGCTAGCAGAAATAGTGGTGCAGAGGGAATTAGGTATAATCTGGTAGCAGGGTGCAAGAACAGGATGACATTTATTTATCAGGAATAAAAGGAGCCTATATTCCATCTGTTGTACACAGGACAGCAAACTGATTTATTCTGGCAAAGAAATCAGTAGCTTGCTTTTTGTATTAGTGCACAGTGGCGTTACTGACTAGAGAAGCCACCCTGCTGTGTCCAAGAGCCTGAGATCTTTGTGATGTTACAACTCTGGCCTCCTGCATCTTCTCTCTCCCTTCACAACTGACGTTATTAGGACCTAAATACGTTCTCTCCCTAAACCTCTCCCGTCCCTTGAGAAGCTCCTTAAAACCTCTCTCTTCAATGAAGTCTGTCCTAACATCTCACTTTGTTGTAGCATGAATTTCATTTGACAACTGGTCCAATGGGATGGTTAGATTGGTTCAAGATGCTGCATTGATGTAACTTATTGTTGGCTGAAATCCTGCAGTTGCACTCACCCTTACTGGCCATGAGATGGCATCTCATACACACTGCAGGGATGCCTTCAGTGAGCTGCTGGATGAAATTGAATTTGACAGTCCCAGTTCTGTGGCTGACAGTGATTTTACAGGATAGTCTGTGCATGGGTGCTTTCAAAACAATGTTTAATTCATTGCTCATCACTAGTCACCCTGATAACTGACCGGTATTGCATTGATGTTGCAACATAGTCCAAGAAAATACTGGTGACTGAAAGCTGGTCTCGAATATGAGAAACTTGCAGGGTCGCCAACAAAGGTGGAGTGCAGAGAAGCACAACTGCTCCCTCACACAGAACCAGCACAGGCACAGCGGGTCGATTGGTCTCATTTGATACTATATGTTCCCACAAAGGGGAGCAGACAGAACTCAAGGCCAAACAACAGCTAATCGTGAATTCTCCAGCAAAAACGCAGTCGGTAAAGGGAAATACAAATGAGCAAAGAAGCACCCATGCTAACTTTGATCTGCAATATTTTTTTATTGATGACATACAAAACAGTACAAAAATCAAACTGCAAAACACCCCCAGGCAACATGCCCAAAATACTAAGAAACAGGAAGACTCCTGACAGATGTTCCTAGCACTTGCCATAAACAGTTAACATGCTCAGTTAAAGTGTGCATTTCATTGTGAGATAGTCAGTCTAGGTCACTCCTGAACAGACTGTTCATTTTTTCAAGACTTCTGTTTGTTTGTCCAGACTTGCCATTATTACCCCACGTGAGAAATATTTCCATTGCTCTGCCCTACTCTCACAGATCAATTCCCCACCTCCCTCCCCACACAACCAAGCAGTGAAACAACAGCCCAAAAGGAAACAGAAAATGACTCTGCTAGACTGGCTGCTTCCTGGGGGATAGTGGGTGACGGCCTAAAGCCCAATCTCACTCACCCTGGCACTGAGCATCCAGACAAGGTGCAAGTTGGTCTATTTCCCAGCCACAAGATGAGGTCTTCGTGCTGCCAGGTCAAATCAGTGTCCCACACTGATCCTCACCCTAATCACAGTGGACGACAACGGGTCACCTCGAATGCAGGGGTGGGGTCCAAAGAAGTTTGGCCTCAATGATGCAGGTTTCTGCAACTGTGCAGAAGATGCTGATGGCTTTGCCACTTTGAGAACACTGATGCGAGGTGGTAGGGCAGGCATGGCGGAGAATTCACTTCTGTGACAAGAAGCTTCTTTATTTATATTTTAAAAAGTACACTTCTGAAATAGGTGAAACTCCACACAACTTATTCAACAGATGAAGATCAAAGAGATCTCTGTGGGGATGGAGAAAGCCCCTTCGAAGTGCATGTGAACCAACTCAGTTACGATAGGGACTGCTGCACATGCAGGCTGTCCAACTGTACATTTATTCTATTTGGAAACTAGCTGTCCTCAATAGCCTGCCCGTTATTAACGTTGCACCTTTTCACTCGGCCCTTGGGAGTGGGGAATCCTCAACTTACCCTCGGCTCCTGAATCCCTACCCTGGAACCTAAACCTTACCCGCTCTGCCTCCTCCTTGCCCTCTGCTCCCTGTGGCTGTGAAAAAGAGAAAGCGAGAGAGGGAGCGAGAGAATTCTGTTGCTTCGTGGTCCCAAGCTCAGGGAGCTCTAGCTGTTCCCAGGAGGACCAGGTCTGGTCTAAGCTCCAGCTGCATCTCGAAAGATTGTGAAGAAAAGCAATGCTGAGAGAGGCCAGCAACTCTAAAGACTTGTTACGAACACCAGTTGAAGCAAGCTGCTCTAACAATCAGCTGGCAAGACAAACAAAAAATAGTCTTTGATAATAATCAAGACACAGGTTAGAGTCGGCCCAGTTTAGCCCCCAGTCAGCCCAAACCAATGGTTATTGAAAGGGGACCAGAATCCCTGCTTTGTTGCCTGTAGCTGCTAGTTACAGGACCCCTGCCGAAGAGGGAGCCCCATCTGCAGTCAATTAAGTGCCAGCCCCAAGCACAGCTCCCTAGCCTCGACTTCAGTCAATGTTGTTTCTGGAAGCAGAGCTACGAGGTCTCCCTGCACAGGCCAAGAGTGAAACGTCATCGCCCTGGTAGCCAATTCCTGTGGTGTTTTGCTTTTGAAAGAAAGGCAAAAGAGCCAGGATTGCAGAATATGATCCTTCCTTCAAAATTATCAAAACATTCCCGCGTTATTAGACAGGAAACTTAATCTATCCATGGCAGTGGCCGCTGATTAGAGGGAATATTGGCCTCTTGCGGATTTGTAGGCAGTGGAAAACAAGGGTGAATCGTGCACTGCGGAACCTGTTTTAAAAAAACCACCACAAACATAAACAGAGTAACTTTAATCGAGTCGCATGTAAACTTCTGGCGCCGGTCGGTGTTTTTCAGTTCCGTGCTCCAATGAATAGGTCACTTGTGAAATAACATACACCACTCTACAGCAAGTAGCCTTGTGCTCTCACCAAGGCAAGGTGCCCTGTTTCAACTTCAAAACCATAAAATGATAAACAGAGAGGAGATGTTTTCATTTGTAAATGAAGACCCCAGACAAGACAATGGCTATAAAATCGAATAAACAGGGAGTTCAGGGAAGGTTCATTCGGTTGATTCCTGGGACAAAGGAGTTCAGCCGAGGAGGAAAGGTTCAGCGGGAGTTTCGAAGGACCAGAGGTGACCTTATTGAGACGTACAATGGGAAGGGGTGAGAGGGATAGATCTCAGAATCCCTACAGTGTGGAAACAGGCCATTGGGCCAATCAGGTACTCACTGACTCTCCAAAGAGCATCCCACCCTATTCTAGTAACCCCACTTTTCCCATGGCTAACCCACCTCATATGCACATCTCTGTCCACAATGGAACAATTTAGCATGGCCAATCCACCGTAACCTGCACATCTTTAGACTGTCAGAAGAAACATATGCAGATATGGGGAGAATCTGTGTAGAGTTTACACACAGTCTCCCGAGGCTGGAATTGAATCCAGGACCCTGGTGCTGAGAAGCACCAGAGCTAACCACTGAGCCACCGTGCCACCCAGTAAAGAGATGGTGAAAGGATAGGTCAAAATAAGGGATTTCCCCTCTCTTCGTGATCGTTAAGTCTTTGGAATTCTCTTCCCCAGAGGCCAGAGAGATTGAGTCACTGAATGCATGTGACACTGAATTAGACAGACACTTGAATCATAAGGGAGTCAAGTTTTATTTAGGGGACATAGGGTCAGGGGGAGAGAATTGACAGGAAAATGGAGTGTAAGTCACAGGGACATCAGCTACAATCTTATTGAGTGACAGAACAGGATCGAGGTCCCAACAGCTTCCTTCTGCTCCGAATTCGCACCCTAAATAAGAAAGCCTGGTGTATACTCCATAGCATATGTCTTGTTGTTTGCAAGAGATGAAATCTCAGTTCCTGGAGGTTAGCAAAGGTGAGCGCAGGGGTGACCTGAATGCCCAGCCAACGAATTTGGCCTAGGGCCAGCATAGGAAAGGGGACACCACTTGTACTGCAGCCAATTCCTGTTCCTTTTCCTAATATTCTTATCTGATTAAATTGGGGAACTCGCTAATGCAGGGAGTGGCTGAGGTAAACAGCATCAATGGATTTAAAGAGAGGCTGAATAAACCTACAAGAAATAGAGGGATAGGGTGATCAGTGAGATAAAGACAAAGAGGTGGAATGTAAAAACCTGTCAGGCTAATATCCTTCCCTTTGCTCCCCGCTGTCTGCAGAGTGCAGGAGATCCTAAATACGGGTCCAGTTTATCCATTCAATCTAGTAATCCGACAGGGCGATCCCCATAGCTTCTACCTATTGAATACCACTCAAACTGGTCCCAAGGGTGCAGCACTGGCAAGTCAACAGAGTCCAGTGCTGATCTGAAACGAGGTAAAAGATAGAGGAAATGTTCGAGAGCTGGCCAGCATTCAAGAGGAACGTGTAACAATCAGGTTCCACTGCAGGAGGTCGCTGATGGTATCAGTAAGCCCACCAGCCTCTCAGCTGCACGGTTGGCCTTTCCAGAAATCAGCATTTATTTGGAGGGGATGAGAGTGGGAATTGATTCTGCTCGGTGTGGCTGGGGAGGGTAGTCCCTTGAGAAGCTGGGCATCCTTTGTTAACTATTCAAAGAAGCTGATGAAAACTGCATCCCTCTGGTCTCCTCACAGCTGCTTCATCCCTTGTGCAACTTTGTCCACTGATTCCCCAGTGAAGATGGGCAATAAATCCATCATCCAATAATCACTGGCCATTTAACTCTCAAAGCTTCCAGAAAACGTGTGCTTGGCAGTAGGACTGTATACGGAGACTGGGAAATTGATCAGCCAAGCTCTACACTGTCCCCCATCAAACACTCCCAGGGCAGGGACTGCACGTGGTTAGACACAGAGTAAAGCTCCTTCTACACTGCCCCCCCCAAACACTCCCAGGACAGGAACTGCACGAGGTTCGGTACAGAGTAAACCTGCCCCTACACTGTCTTCTTCAAACACTCCCATAACAGGTAGAACATGAAGTTAGATACAGAGTAAAGATGCCTCTACTGAGCCCAGAAAACAGCCCCAGAGCAGGGATGGCATGGTGTGATACAGAGTACAATTTCCTCTACTCTTTAATTAAAAGTAAAGCTGCCTCTACATTCTCCCCATCAAATATCCCCCAAGCTGCTGCAGCCTGATTCACACTGTCTGTTTAATGATAATCTACAGCACAACATCAAGTCATTATTATTCTCTGCCCTCTGCCAAAGGCATTGACGTTTCAGTCACTCCCAGAGCCCAAGAGACCCTGAAAGAAAACAGAGGGTAGTCTTTACCTCATCTCTTGAAATGAGTAAAGGACAACTTGTAACTCAATCCAGAAGCCTAGAGAGAGTCGAGGATAAGTCAACCTCCCAGACCTTTGCAAACAAAAAACAAGCAAAGCAACGTTACCTCGGTCAGCTGGGAGCGATTTTATTTTGTCGCAATGCACAGATGCTCCATCCTAACCTCAATGCACGTAAGGCAGTATTGAGAGTGTCAGTTAGTCCAGCTCTTACACGGAGCCGTCACTTTGAACTACCGCCCAGTGTGCTGGCCTGCGTCGCTGGGCCAGGCTGCTGGGAACAAAACCACAACTTCATGGAGTTCTCAGCCTTGATGTTGCGGTGGGTCATCAGGATCCCATTGCCCTCGTCCTCGCTCTCGGCAGGCTCCGGGAACTTGCGCTGCCCCGAGGTGGTGGCCAGCAGGTTCATACGTGGGTGTAGGCTGCAGAAGGGGGAGCAAGCCACAGGGTCAAAGGTTCAACATGTGAGGCAAACAGCAGAATCTTGCTGAGACTGCCAGCTCTTACAATAACACTGTGTGTGTAGAGTGCTTTTCAAACTGTCCTGATTAACGTACTTCACTGGGCGTGTTAACCAAACCGAAACTGAGCCACTTGAGACAACATCAGGACAGGTGACCAACAGCTTTGTCCAAAAGGTAGGTTTTAAGATGCACCTTAAAGGAGGAAGGAGGGGGAGGGATTTAAGAACAGAAGTCCAGAGCTTACAGCCCAGGTAAATGAAGGATGGCCATCAATGGTGGAGCCACAGAAAAAATAGGGATGTGCAAAAGATCAAAGAGAGGAGGGTCAGGGACCTAGGAAGGCCTCGAGACTGGAAGAGGTTGTAGAGCTAGGGAGAGTGAGGCCACTAAGGGATTTTACAACAGGATCAGAACTTTTATCATGGGCTGCCAGGCTGGGAGCGAGTGGTGCTCAATGAGGTTGTTGGGGAATACAATGGGATGCAAATGAGGAGGTGAACAGTCTCAGGTAAGCTCACAATACATTGGAACAAGTCAAGCCTTAAAGGTATAGATAGGGATTTCAGCTACAGATGAGCTGAGACAGGGAAGAAAATTTGCAGTGTTACTGATGGTGGAAGCTGGCAATTTTGGTTGAGAGAAAGGGAAGGCATGAGTTTAACTCGGTCAAAAATAAAACACAAGCTTTGGTGGCTCCCTGGACAGTCTAAATAAATTGCAACCCATCGACCTTGCTCAGGATCTTAGCTTCAGATCTTTCTTTAACCCCTGGGCAGGATTGCTGCACACCTCTCTCTGCATCATCACCACACCCCAAAAAAAAAACTGCTTCTGCTGAGTAACCAGTGCAGCTTACCTGATCCCGTTAACACAGTCCTGCTGAGTGTGAAACTGAAGAATGGGATTGAGGATGGAGTCCTTCCCCTCAGTCGGCGTTAGTGTGGTGTCCCACACAGAAACTGTTCCCTCAGTGTTCCCACTGACTACATAGCGCCCATAACTGTGCAGGAAGGAAACACCAACATCAATTCTTTGCTCAGCAAGCTCACCCAAACATTCACCTGATATTGATCAGATTGGCCTTGGAGGGTTAGTTAAAGGATAAATATTGGCCAAGACAAAATGGGGAGAACTCCCCTGTCTTGTCTGGAAAGAGCCATGAGAGATTTTGTTTGCATGTCCACATTTAAGAGCATGGCTAATCGAACTGTACACTGATTTCCACCTTCCTATTTGCCCCCAGTTACCCCTGAACACACAAGTCAAGAAGCCTCCACCACTCCTAAGGAAAAGTATTTCAAAGAGGGGAAAAGAAACTCATTAGTCTTAAGTGAAAGACTCCTAATTTTAACATTGTGCCTCCTAGTTTCCCCTAAATGGAGCAAATATCTACCCCATCATCCCCACCCCACCTTCCCCCAAGAATCTTACATGCATCAAGAAATTACATCTCATTCTTCTAGATGTCAACACATTTCCACTCAACCTGTTCAAACGTCTACCATGCAGTGCCCCGGGTTATTTGGAAATGTCAGCACAGATCGTGTGCTCAGGAATGTGGAATGGAACCCTAGCCAGTTTTATCTGCTAACATTCACCACTGAAAATTGCCATGTTCACATTCAGTGTCGCTGTTCAATAGTCACAATGGACACTAGGAGTCAATCGGGAGCATATCTGTTGGTCCAAATCCCATCCACCCCATCGGTTGACCAGTGGGGCCACAGCTATGGCCATAAACACTGTGTTGAAAACTAAGCTCCTAATCACTAACCGACCACTAGCAACTCTCCAAGGAAGACTGAAAGGATTACTCACACATCCAGATCAAAATACATCCTCTGATTGGTGATCGCTGAGCGGAGCATGGAGAACAGCACTTTGCCAGGCTGGCGTAGGTCCCAGCACAGGATTTCGGGATCCTGAGGGAAAGGAAAAAAAAAAAGAGTAGTTTGAAAACAGGCTGTTGGAAATGGAACTGAGTAAACTTCAGGGAGGTGAACTATGAATAAGTAACAGTATTCAGGGAGTCTGGCAGGTCGTCTGAAAGGATAGAAGTTGGTACCAGAGCACGATATAAAACAGATGGCTCCCCATTCACACCCAGGAACAAAGCACAGTATAGCAAAGGAGAACATTCAGCCCATAATGCTTATGCTGGCCCTGTGACGCTGCTATCCAATTAACCCCACTCTTTTTTCCCAGAGCCTTGCAAAAGCGTGGCCTTTTGACGTCTCAATCCAAATTCCTCTTGAAAATTTCGAAAAGTTCGGCTTTCAGATTACAACAATTCGCAGGGTTAACAAAAATTCTCCTTTCTTCTTCTGTTTCAGTAACTCACGTTGACTGGACAGCTGGCTCGTGGTGGAGTGATGTCATCAGCACGGGTTCAATTTCCAGACTGGTCGAGGTTTTCGTGAAGGACTCTCCTTCTCAACCTCTCCCCTCTGAGGTTTGGAAACCCTCAGTTAAACCACCACTAGCCAGAATTGAACAGCACAGAAACAGACCCTTTGGCCCAACTTGTACATGCTAACCAGGTATCCTAAATTCATTTAATCCCACTTGCCAGCATTTGGCCTATACCCGTCTATGGAGGATCTGGGCTATAGGGAGAGGTTAAATGGGCTCAGACTGTTTTCCCTGGAGGGTCAGAGGCTGAGGGGTGACCTCAGAGTTTTATAAAATCAGGAGGGACATGGAGAGGATAAACAGACAAAGTCCTTTCCCTGGGGTGGGGGAGACCAGAACTAAAGGGCATAGGTTTAAGGTGAGAGGGGCAAGATATAAAAGAGACCTGAGGGGCAACTTTTTCACGCAGAGGGTGGTCCATGTATGGAATGAGCTGCCAGAGGAAGTGGTGGAGGCTGGTACAATTGCGACATTTAAAAGGCATCTGGATGGGTATATGAATAGGAAGGGTTTGGAGGGATATGGCCCAGGTGCTGGCAGGTGGGACTAGATTGGGATATCTGGTCAGGTTGGACCGAAGGGTCTGTTTCCGTTCTGTACATCTCTGTGACTCTAAACCGTTCCTATTCATGTACTCATTCTGACGCCTTTTAAGTGTTCTAATTGTACTGACCTCAAGAGAGAGTGAGCTAGAGGGGAGTGAGAGAGTGATGTGCGGTGACAGTCCTCCCACCATGCTGCATGTAAAGGGTTCACTCACTCTGAGTGACAGAAGGCAATGAGCTAGTCTGAAGGAAACAGGTACAAACAGAGAACTGTCTTACTGAGTGCTGTCAATTAACCATCATCGAAAGCAAACAAGACAAAAGGATTTCAACTCATCCGCAAAGCCAAGAATCCCAAAATCAACAGCCCAACTATCAATGCTCCACTGTTTACTCTCCATCACTGACCCAGAGACTGTTCCATATCGCTTTTATCTTAATCTGGACTTGCTTTTCATTTCATGTTACTTTGCATGTTACATTCATATTTATTTTGCAGCTAATAAGCTCAGTTTTCTATTAACTCAAGAAAGCCAAATGAGAGTGGCTGCTTTTGAAACATTAATTCATTTGGTCAGCGAGAAAGACATTCACAAGGGAGGGATCTTTCTAAATTATCCTTGCTCCGACCAACCCGGGGAAGCAGATTAACGAAGGAGGGGAGCCAGTTTATCCTCCTCCCCTGGAAATCTACTGCGACATCTGGTCATAACGCTCATACTCAGAGTACCTCCTGGTCCTCTCAATGACTCCCAGCTTACCTTCCGCCCCCCAGTGTAAAGCAGGTTTCCATCGGGTGAAAATGTCACGTGTGTCACTCCTCCCTGATGGCCCTGTAAAATGGTGAGCACAGTCCCCCTGTCCCTGGAGTACAGTCCCACTGTCTTAGAGTAGGAGGCACAGGCGTACAGGTCATGCTCTGGGCTGAAGGCAATGCACGAGATGATCCCAGTCTGCCCCCGTTTCTTCACTGGAAAGAGAAAAAGAGAGAGAGAGAGAGAAAGGCCGGTCAGTGGAATTCTGTTGTTTTACATTGCTGGCTGTTCACTGGAAATTTGGGGGGGGGGGGGCTGTTCTGTCCAACCTTCCCACCAATGCTGATTGCATTCCCTGCACACTGCCATACCAATCAGCTTCCCCCCTAGGATCTCGCCTCATACCAAGGCTTGGTGAACCAACTTTATAGAAGGACCACATGCAAAACAATCGTTTTGAATATAGCCCTTTGGTCAATCAGTCCTGTGCCAGCTGTCCAAATCTATCCAATTAACTCTGTTCTCTTGCCCCAGGAGCAACAGTGGCGGAGGGGTGACCTTATAGAGATTTATTAGGTCAGGAGGGGCATGGATAGGATAAATAGTCAACGTCTTTTCCTTGGGGTGGGGGAGTACAGCCCTAGCAGGCATAGGTTTAGGGTGAGAGGGGAAAGATATAAAAGGGATCTAAGGAGCAACTTTTTCACATAGAGGGTGCTGTGTGTATGGAATGAGCTGCCAAAGGAAGTGGTGGAGGCTGGTACATTTAAGCATTTAAAAGACATCTAGATGGGTATATGAATAGGAAGGGTTTAGAAGGATATGGGCCAAGCGCTGGCAAATGGGACTAGGTCAGGTTAAGATATCTGGTTGGCATGGACGAATTGGAGTGAAGGGTCTGTTTCCATGCTGTACATCTCTGACTCTTCAAATATCCATTTGCTCCTCCTTAAGAAGCCAAGGATTCTGAGATCTTCATGATTTCTCGAAGTACATTATAACTCCAACCAGACGGTATCTATGAAGGTACAATGCTCTGTCAGTAATAGACTGGAAGTGTCACCTTGGAGCAGAACATTAATCTACAACTTGCAGACTTGGAGAACTGAATTCAAGATGTACTGGTATTGGAAGCAGTCCAAAGACGATTCACTAAATGATACCTGCTCTGGAGGGACTGTCTTGTGAAGAAAGGTTGAGTAGATTGGGTCTGTCCTCCTTGGAATAATGAGGAATGAGAAGAAACCTTATTGAAACATTCAAGATTCTTAGGGGACTTGACAAAATAGATGTGGTGAGGCTGTTTCTCCTTGTGGGAGAATCGAGGACCAGAACAGAAAATCTCAGAATAAAGGGCTCTTATACATTTAAAACAGAAATCAGGAGGAATTTATTTAATTTTAAAACTAACATTCTTTATCTGTTAAGGATGGGTCACTAAGTATAATCAAGGCTAAGGAAATCAAGGGATATCAGGAAAAGGCAAGAAAACAGAGTCGATAGTTAGATCATGATCTCACTGAATGGCAGAGCGGACTTATATGGGCTAAATGACCTGCTTCTATGCTTATGGATGCAATAGTCAAACAAAAAGGAACTCAATGCCAATTGTGGGCAAGACCAGAGGGAGCAGTAAGTTTCAGCCCCACGGAATTTAAATAGAACGATGGATCAAAGTAATTCCAAACTGACTCAACAACAAACTGATAAGTGATCCTTCTAATCAATAAACCCTAATTCCCTCAGACCAGTTCTGAAAGAAAGCAGTCAGGCATACCCAAGGTTGGTCTCTTCTCACACTCTCGGCCTGGACGAGATACGTCGAACACCCTCACCATCTTGTCAAAGCCACAGAACAGCTGACTCCCATCGGGTGTGAAACAGAGCGAGTGAGCAGACGTCAGCTCATCCTGCAAGCAGAACATTCAAACAAACTCTACAGCCCAATTGGCAATGGCAGTTACCTCTACCGGTTGACATGCTATACATCCTCTGAGTATCAGATATATTCCACTGTCCCTTGATTACCTCCCACCTTCCACCACTTTAAATTCATCCAAAACCCTTCCTCCTAATGCATTCGTTTCCATTCATTCATCACCGCAGTTCTCGACCCCTCTGATATCTTCACACTGCTACAACTCTGGACTCTTGCACATCGTGATATCTTTTCCTTCAGCTATCTGGAATCTAAATTCTGGAAACTGACTCGCTAAACTGCTCTGCTTCTCTCTTTCACAAGAATCCTTCCCTCAAAATGTAGGTTTTAAATTAAGCTTTTGTGCCAATTCTCCTCAATATCATGTTGCCATATTTTGTTATGATATCAATCAAGTGCATCATCTAAATATAACAGAAAGTGATACCTTTTGACTGCACACCACTTCTCATGTGTACCTGGGGGCCATTCTCTCGTAATCAACCAACTGTAAATATTAACACAAAATCAGAAATTGCTGGAAAAGCTCAGCAGGTCTGGCAGCATCTGCAGAGAGAAATCAGTTAGCACTTTAGGTCAAGTGACCCTTCTTCAGAATCTGTTTTTATTTAGTATTTAACTCACTGCCACATCTCTTCCAGGCGTGCTAGTTCTGAGGAAGGATCCAAAACGTTAACTCAGATTTCTCTTCACAGATGCTGCCAGACCTGCTGAGGTTTTCCAGCAATTTCTGTTTTCGTTTCTGATTCACAGCATTTGCAGTTCTTTCGGTCTTTTATCTTGTAAATATTAGCTATCCCATTACATGAGGAGTCACATGGGAATGTGACCCGCAGAGCACACTGAGTCGGCAGCTGGTCACTGGTTATAATCGGGGCTGCTTGTGCCCTCAAACTTCAACTTCAACCCTTACACAGAATTAGAACAGCAACTCAGCAACATCACACACAACTCCATGTCCTAGGATTCCACCTGTTAAAGCTGCTGGATGTACTTGGTGGAGAAAGTTGGAAGGTTAAAGCCACCTGGGACTTACCAGGTGATTGTACGGCCGGAACGTGGCCCGTAGGTCCCCGTAGAAAGCGTCCCAGATGTGAATCGGGTTGTCGCGGCTGCTGCTGGCCAGACTGCAAAAGGAATGGCAACAGTACAGAGTTCAGAAGCCATGCTCTGACCCACTGTCTCACCTCACATTTTAGCAGTTAGAGTGGATTCACAAGGACAAAGAAACTGGCTAACTAAACACGGCTGAGGGGCCGCGTGGGTATGTAAAAAGCAATGCTTTCGTATAAAGCCAACTAATAAGAACCCCACAAGCACTGGAATTGTGTACAGCATACAATGCCAACATGGCCTAGGAGGCCACCATTCAGCCCAAAGAGTCATACATCATGCAAACAGGCCCCAGTTCAATTTGTCCATACCAACCAAATTTTCCCAACTAAACTAGTCCCATCTGCCTGCACTTGGCCCATATCCCTCTAAACCTCACCTATTCATGAACTTACCTAAATGTCTTTTAAATTTTGTAACTGTACCTGCATCCACCACTTCCTCTGCTAGTTCATTCCACACACTAACCACTCTCTGTAAAATAAAGTTGTCCCCATGTCTGTTTTTAATGTCTCTTCTCTCACCTTAATCCTCCAACTATTTGTCCAATTTCCTTCTGAAGGCAAATTTTGACAGCATATTACAAATTGTTCAATTTTTCTCCTCCAGCCCAAATCTGTCACCTTTGGTTTTCGACCAAACTGCTATATGAATGAAAAAGAACCTGTTTTCATCTAAACTGACTGTCCCCAACTCTGGGCTCTGGCCTCCTGAGCAGGGTTACATATTGGGATTGAGCCCCCAATCAGTGACTGCTATCATGGAGCCTAGACTAAATTCCGACAGCAAATGAGATATTTTGGTTATGCGATGTGTTTTGTTTTGAACAGGCAAAAGATAATTCATTAGGAAATAGAACTGGACAGCTACCTGCAATGTAAAAATCTCCAGGGCTGTGAAGAATGGAGGAATTGGACTGCTCTTTCAAAGGGCCAGCACAGGCACAATGGGCCAAGTGGTCTCATCCTGTGCCATAAATTCGCAGATTAAATAACTTTTCTCATTGCAGGAGAAAACAGTCACTTGTTTCAGTCTCCATGGTCCTTTTGAGAGTGCGACATTTTATCACTCAAGGAGAACATGAATCTTTTGCCCACCTAACTATAGCCCAATGAAATTGCTTGTATCAAAAGTTGCACACTCCTGCGATGTCGATAGTGGATTAAGCACAGCAAGGAGCTTGTGAGGGACCCTTAAATCCAAACATCAAAATACAATAACATTCCTGTTGTGGTTCTGTTCGCCGAGCTGGGAATTTGTGTTGCAGACGTTTCGTCCCCAGTCGAGGTGACATCCTCAGTGCTTAGGAGTCTCCTGTGAAGCGCTTCTGTGATGTTTCCTCCGGCATTTGTAGTGGTTTGAATGTGCCGCTTCTGATTGTCAGTTCCAGCTGTCCGTTGCAGTGGTCGGTATATTGGGTCCAGGTCGATGTGCTTATTGATTGAATCTGTGGATGAATGCCATGCCTCTAGGAATTCCCTGGCTGTTCTCTGTTTGGCTTATCCTATAATAGTAGTGTTGTCCCAGTCGAATTCATGTTGTTTGTCATCTGCGTGTGTGGCTACTAAGGATAGCTGGTCATGTTGTTTCGTGGCTAGTTGGTGTTCATGGATGCGGATCGTTAGCTGTCGTCTTGTTTGTCCTATGTAGTGTTTTGTGCAATCCTTGTATGGGATTTTGTACACTACATTGGTTTTGCTCATGCTGGGTATCGGGTCCATCGTTCTGGTGAGTTGTTGTCTGAGAGTGGCTGTTGGTTTGTGTGTTGTTATGAGTCCTAGTGGTCGCAGTAATCTGGCTGTCAGTTCGGAAATGCTCTTGATGTATGGTAGTGTGGCTAGTCCTTTGGGTTGCGGCATGTCAAGGGAAAGACAATGGAACGAGGACATGCCGCAACCCAAAGGACTAGCCACACTACCATACATCAAGAGCATTTCCGAACTGACAGCCAGATTACTGTGACCACTAGGACTCATAACAACACACAAACCAACAGCCACTCTCAGACAACAACTCACCAGAACGATGGACCTGATACCCAGCATGAGCAAAACCAATGTAGTGTACAAAATCCCATGCAAGGACTGCACAAAGCACTACATAGGACAAACAAGACGACAGCTAACGATCCGCATCCATGAACACCAACTAGCCACGAAACAACATGACCAGCTATCCTTAGTAGCCACACACGCAGATGACAAGCAACATGAGTTCGACTGGGACAACACTACTATTATAGGATAAGCCAAACAGAGAACAGCCAGGGAATTCCTAGAGGCATGGCACTCATCCACAGATTCAATCAATAAGCACATTGACCTGGACCCAATATACCAGCCACTGCAACGAACAGCTGGAACTGACAACTGGAAGCGGCAGATTCAAACCACTATAAATGCCGGAGGAAACATCACAGAAGCGCTTCACAGGAGGCTCCCAAGCACTGAGGAGGTCACCTCGACAAGGGACGAAACGTCTGCAACACAAATTCCCAGCTCGGCGAACAGAACCACAACAACAAGCACCCGAGCTACAAATCTTCTCACAAACTTTGAACAATAACATTCTGCACTTACAAACAGGTCTCAGGAGCCATCGATGACATGATTGGGTACCAGCAGTAATCGTATATGGTATCTCCCTCAGACATACGCAAGATAGCACTCTGCAAATTTATCCACAAGAGGTAAGATCAATAGCAAAAGAACCAAAGGGGAGATGAAACTTAGCTTATTTTTTAGAAAATTGTTTTGATTTGTTGAGGTGTGGAATGCACAGAGGAAGGTTTAATATAGCTTTAAAAAAATGGAATTGGATCAATACTTTAACGGAAAAATGTTGCAAGGGTAGTGAACAGGGAGAGAGTGGAACTAATCAGAATACTCTTTCAGGTACAATGGATCAAAAGACAAGTTACTTTTCATAGCTCCTTTGATGTTCTAAACTGCCCCACAGTGCTTCACAGGTGTATTATCAAGCCAGATTTGACATCCATGTATGGAGATATTACAATAGACTACCAAAAGGTTGGTTAAAAAGATAGGTTTTAAGGAATACTTTAGTAAAGGAGAAAGTCATTGAAAAGATTACCACTGAGCAAGTATGCAACCCGACTAGCTGTATAAATATTGTGGCTATAAAAGGTCACAAGATGGGAATTCTGCAATGACGAATTGACCTCCTAATTCCAAAAAGCCTATCCCTGAAGGAATACTCCCTGCTAGCTTGGAAAGGTGCAGCTCCAACAACATAAGAAGCTTGACACCAATCAACCCAGTTGATTAGCACCACATCTAACTACCTCAATCTTCACATCCTCCACTAGCAACGCTCAGTAGCAGCAACATGTGCCATTGACAAGGCGCATTGCTGCAACTTGCCAACCCTTCTTCGAGCACCTCTTCCAAAACCATGACACCAACCATCTAAAAGGACAAGGGCAGCAGATGAACTGGAATGACAACCCCAGCAGCCAGTCTCCCTCCAACCCACACATCAATTTGACTTTGAACCTCCTTCAATGCTTTTGAGCCAAATTCCTGAAATCCCCTGCTTGACTGTACTGCGCACATACCTACAGCTTAAGGACTCCTGCAGTTCAAGGCAGCTCTCCACAACCTTCTCAAAGAGTAACTGGGGTGGGCAATAAATGCTGGACTAACCAGAAATGCCTACATCATGAAGGAAATAGTTTTCAGGAAACACTGCCATGTATTTTTATTCACATAAAAGATGAGCAGGAATCTGGTCACTTGAATCTACTCTGCTATTCAGTGTGACCATGGTCGATTAACTCCCTCCACACCAGTTTCTCCTCAGCTCAGTCTGAAATTACAGCTTCTTGTGCCCTCCTCCTTTGAAGTGCTAGCCTCTCAGCGCTCCCAGCCAAGCCTTCTGGAAATATTTTAAATGCAACAAATGAGAAACCCCACTACATAAACTTTCTACAGTTAAAACAGGGGAGTGCCTCATAGCATCCAAAAAAAACACTTGCCTCACTGGCAGAAACAACTCTACTTATTCAAGAGCTTGAGTACATTGGTTGCAGGAATGAGAGATGACGATTAAAATTCAGAAGCATTGCAGGCAGCCTGGTTTGGCATATTCAATTCCTAAATGTACCATGGAGCACCTAGCACCACATAAATCTAGCAATTTTCATATGCCTTGAATGGGAATGGTCATCTCCCAAAGCTCCTGTATTAGGGGCTGTACTGGGAATCCCAACAAAATGCATCTATAACGCACAATGACAATCCCTTATTAAGGTGACAGGAACTTTCTACAGTAATCCAAGATAATACCTACAGTTTAGAGCTGGCACAAATGCATCCGTTATAAACAAGTTGGAAAAAGGACATCGGAATTTGTCGGGCTCATGACATTCAACCGTGATCAAATAACTCAGAGATAAAGATGCACTGAGGGCTGGAATTAAACCCTACTCTGACAGGAAGTGGTTATGCTTCAGAAGGGCAAGACATTTGGGATTGGTGTGAGATCTCGTTTTTGCAAATCCCTCTCACCGTAAACACCGAGAACAGTGCAAGCGGGTCAAAGAAATAGATACCATTTCTGAGAGGTCAGCCAACTCCCCGCTATACAGCTCAGAAGGGAGATTAAAGATCCGCAGTATATTGTCAGCGCTGTTGGTCAGAATGCAAGAACCATCCGGTGCCCTGAGATAAAACACATGACAAGTCAGTAAAAGAAAAGGTGCTTCTACTCACTGCAATTCACAGCAAAACAAACTTGGGAAACGAGCCACTTAGACAAGCTCATTCAAGTGAAAGAACATAAAAATCAATCTGCTTTATGAGCTACAGTAACCATTGCTGTGTGATGCCATCAACTGTTCTGAACTGTACCAATGGAGTATCTTAATTTTCGACAATTAAGAGTTGACTTGATCTCTGTACTGTTATAAGGCAGACAGGGTGAAACTATTTCTGCTGGTTGGGGAGTCTGGGGTTAGAGGGCAAAGTTAAAAAACTAGCGCCAGCCCTTTCAGGAGTGAACTTCAACACAAAGAGCTATTGACATCTGGAACTCCCATCTACAAGCAGCAACTGGTGCTGGATCAATTGTTAATTTTAACTCTGAGATTGACAGATCTTTGTTAACCAGAGGCGCTGATATAAAGACACGGGGGCAAAGGAGGGTAACATGGAGTTTGAACACAGGGCAGCACGATCCCACCAGATAGCAGAATACGCCAAGGAATTCACTGGCCTCTTACTGTACCCGGGTGTCTCAGGGTTCCAGAGGAGATCAGCCTAGCCTGCTGGCATACAGCAAGCACAGAATTCTCACTGCTAAATTCCAAACCAACCCACTGAGGAGGATGTGCAAAAGGCCACTGAAGTGGAGGACTACACAGCCCAAGAGTTGTACAGGGCTTGTGAAAATTACAGGGAGAGGCACCTGACACCAATAGACACAGCTCTCCTCTCAAGCCACAAACAAGGTGCGAGCCACACGGAATCTGGGATGATATCATTTGGCCAATGACTGCTGCTGGACTGACAGCCCCCAAATTAGCTGATCACTGTTAACAACAGGCAAGTCCAGGGAGGAGAACAAAATCTGTATAGATTCTGGATATGAACAGAAAAGCAAACAAGCAGAGTCATAGAGCGCAGAAACAGACCCTTCGATCCAACTAGCCCATGCTGACCATGTTCCCAAATTAAACTAGTCTCACTTGCCAGTGTTTGTCTCATATCCCTCCAAACCTTGCCTCTTCATGAACTTATCCAAATGTCTTTTAAACGTTGTAACTGTACCTGCATCCACCATCTCCTCCGGTAGTTCATTGCACATAAGAACAACCCTCTGTATAAAAACATTGTCCCTCATGTTCTTTTTAAAACTTTCTCCTCTCACCAAAAAAATATATCCCTTAGTTCTGAACTCTCCCACGCCAGGGAAAAGACCCCTGACATTCACCTTATCTAAGCCCCTCATGATTTTATAAACCTCAATAGCTTATGGGTCAGGAAAAGATCAAAACTCCCCATAAAGTCAGATAAGTCTCACCCGGTCTTTACACAAGACTGTGATTTCTTAATTTTTTGATGCCTTTTATTTGAGAAACTTCCAAGACTTTTCCAGGTTTTCCTGCACCCTGCACTCACCATTTACAGCCCTTCAGGAAGTTTTCCACTGTTCTTGAGTACTCCTTCCACGCACCTGAGAGAAGGTGAGGTGCTTGGGTGAAATCATATCCGATCTGACTGAAAAGCAGCAGAAAGTGCAGACACATCAGAACTACAGGGTAATTAGCAGCGTATGGGTAAAGCACTATGGACAATGTAACCCCTGCCAGTCAGTGTAAGCACCTGAAGTTCAGTGAAGTCTGGTGGCAGGGTTGAGAGTGTGCCTGTGAGAAACACCAACCAGTACCATTCTAGATTGTACTGAGTGACGATGTTCTCTGGAAAGAGCATTACGATACTAGGGGAGTACTGAGTATTGTCATCAGCTGTGGCTTTACCTTCTGAGTCAGACAGTCACAGGTTTCCATCGGGGAGCATGAGCACAAAAATCCAGGTGACACTGTCTGTGCCAATGCTGAGGAAGGTTCTGCAACTGCTGTATTCCAAAGGAGACATCAAACCAAAGCCCTGTCTGCCCTTTCAGGTGGGCCGAGACAGTCCCAATGAAAGGCCACAATTTGAGAGCTCTCCCCAGTGTCCCTGGGCTGACAATGAAGCAGATCAACTGGCCTTTATCAAATTGCTGCTTGTGGGAACTTATGCACAAGTTGTAGTTTGTGCTTACAGCACTTCTTACGTTGCAAGAAGGGTCTACATTTCAGAAGACTACCTGTAAAGCTAGGGCATGAGAGGGGTTACAAAAATATAGTTCAAGGCTGCAGTTCACCATCACCTGAAGGGTACATAGAGATAGGCAGTCAATGTTAGCTTTGCCAGCAACACACACATTCTTTGAACGAAAGTGAAGTCCTTCAATAGAAAGGAAAAAAAGTCAAAATTTATAACTCCGGACAATATCCAGTCTCTTCCACTGGACTCGAAACAACAATTGGTCCCATAGGTTACAGGGTCTGTTTTATGACGAGCAGCCTACATTCTCTGCAGTGTGGTAAAACAAGAGGTGATCTCATTGAGATCTACAAGATTTTAAAGGGATTTGACAGGATATGCACGACAAGATCATTTCTGCTGGTTGGGGAACCTAAAAGATAAAGGACACAACGTCTGGTTAAGGGAATGATCATTTAGGACTGAGATGAGAGGAAGCATCTTCACTCAGAGTAGGATGAACTTTTGGAATTCTCATCTCGAGAGGGTTGTGGCTGTTTCATCATTGGATATATTGAAGACTGGGATTGATGGATTTTTGGTGTCTCAAGGAATCAGGCAGGAAAGCCAAAGGTAGATCACTGGCGATAATTATACTGAAAGCATAGGTAGGACTACTCCTGAACTTTTTTGTGTTCTTAAATTTCATGGACAAACCATTTCACACATGAGGTTTGTCAATGCATTCAGAATTGTACAACTGATGTGGAGTTACTTACTAATAAACGCCTTCGCTGCACTGCTCTGCCCAGCTCTCACTTGCTTGCTCGGTCTCTGTTTCACTCTTGCCATTTGCATCTGGCTCCAGTGGATCAGGAAGACATTCAGATTCGTGCCCTCCACTCATCTTCTCTGCCAGTTTGGGCAACTCAGAGCCTAAGTCGCCTGAAGGGTTGTCCAGGTTAGAGACCATGGAAGGGTCAGAGGCCATTGGAGGGTCAGAGGCCATTGGAGGGTCAGAGGTTGGCAGGACATCACTCCCTTCCAAACTTTCAGCTGAGTTGGCAGCTAGAGGCAGTGGTAAATCACCGATTCCGAGCCGGGCAACTTTGGCCAGGGGCTCACTGTCTCCTCCACCTTGCCTCTCAGAGTCACTGGCCTGTTCCGCCAGCCCAGGCTGATCGGTCAGGGGATCCAGTGTACTATCGCCCTCGTGGGCTGATTCCACGCCAGGCTCCGCCATCCAGTCCGTCGCCATGGCGTTCACAACAGTCAGATACCTTCGGTGCTACACGGGTAGCGCTTTTTAAAGTTTCTCGTACGGTGCCTGGCAGCTGGGCGCTGGCACACTGTGGAGGCCTTGTGACGGAGCACTGTATTCATCACAACAGCCAATGGTGCTGTGGGAACGAGAGCCGAATGTCACAAACGCTGCTGAAAACAATGCAAAGTTCAAAATTAGAGAACACATTTGCATATCCGAACAACTAAAAGGTCAAAACTGCTCCCAACCTAGCGACTAAATATGAAGTCAGATAAAGTCATCTGAGGTATTGATAAGGTGAACATCTTTACCCTAGGGTGGGGGGAGTTCAAAACTAGAGGGCATTGGTTTAAGGCGAGAGGGAAAAGATTTAAAAGCAACCAGAGGGGCAACATTTTCTGCACAGAAGGTGGTGCATATATGGAATGAACTGCCAGTGGAAATGGTAGATGCAGATACAGTTACAATGTTTCAAAAGACAGTTAAACAGGTAGATGAATGGGAAAGGGATGTGGGCCAAATGCGAGCAAATGGGATTGTTTAGTTTGGGAAAACTGGTCAGCATGGGTGATTTGTGCCAGACTGAGGTGTACACCACCTTCAGGATGAAAGTTTCCTGGGGTGGGGGAGACCAGAACTAGAGGGCATAGGTTTATGGTGAGAGGGGTAAGATATAAAAGAGACCCAAGGGGCAACATTTTCACACAGAGGGTGGTGTATGTGTGGAATGAGCTTCCAGAGGAAGTGGTGGAGGAAGGTACAATTGCAACATTTAAAAGGCATCTGGATGGGTATATGAATAGGAAGGGTTTGGAGGGATGTGGGCTGGATGCCGACAGGTGGGACTAGATTGGGTTGGGATATCTAGTCAGCACGGACAAGTTGGACTGAAGGGTCTGTTTCCGTGCTGTATATCTCTATGACTCTAAGTCCACTTGCTCAACAACTAAATCAATCCAAGGGGACAGTTCCTCCAATTTACCCTACAAAATCCTCTGATCAACCTAATTAGATAGCCCCTAATCTTTAAATCGAATCACTACAACCCCTCCTCACTGGTGTGGCCTCTGGTTTGAGAGTTAAGTTGATGACAGAATAAATGCATTTGGCCTTTGTTGTCTGGAGTTTGGAAGAATGGGAGATGATCACATTGAAGCATCCAAGGTTCTGAAGGGTTTTGACAGGGTAAACACAGAGGCTGTTTCTGCTGGTCAGGGAATCCACAACACAGGGTGGAGAGGTAGTGGTAGGGCACTGTCTCAGGATAATGATTTGATCATTTATATGAATTGAAACAGCCAGTTCAGCCCCTCCAGCCTGTTCTGCCATTCAATGAGATTACGGCTGATTTGTAGTCAAATTGCATTGGCTCATATCCCTTAATATCTTTTGCTTAACAAAAAAAAATCCATATCAGATTTAAAATTAATAACTGATGTAACATCAACTACCAGTTTGTGGAAGAGTGTTCCAAATCTCTACAACTGAGATACGGAGAAATTTCTTCATTTAGAAGGAGTCGTTGGAATGCTGTCCCCCAGAAGATTATGAATGCTCCTTCACTGAATGCATTTAAGACTGAGATAGCCAGATTTTTAGTCTCTCAGGAAGTTTAGAGATATGGGGAGTGGGCCAATAAGTGGATTTTGGAATAGATCATCAGACACGGTCACACTGAACTGTGCAGCAAGAATCCATTTGCATCTTGATCTTTTATTAGAAGATTTAACAAAACTGAAGGAAAAGTTCCATCACATGGAGAATCTGGGATTGTTCTCCTTAGAGTACAGGAGTGAAGTTGTAATACAAATGATGACAGAGTTTTCACTGGGAGGGATTAGGAAAAAATTATTCTGCGAGCAGGACGGCTGGTAACCAGAACTCAAACTCAAGGAAACAGGCAAAAGAGCAAGAGGGAGGATTCAGGAAAGGTGGGAGGAGGTTATTTTGGGACATGAATACCCTGTACGAACCAAACTGCCCATTTAAATCTTTTGAAAGATCTATATGAAAAGCTACAGAATGAAGATAGTGTCACCTACCCTTTGTACGCAGAGACCTTCTAGCAGGACCCACAATGTCACAATGGGGGCGAATCAGCCAGAGATTTGTTCCAACAGCAAGACAAATGCCTGTAGGACAACAATGAATTGGGTCAGGTACTTAGCATAAAAGGGTAAGGGACTTCTAATGAAAGATTAAAAAAGCTCTCCTGTCAGCCCCGATACCTTCAAGAAGATGATTTACCTCAAGACTTTTTTAAAAAAAAATTGAACTTAAAGGCAGATCATGAAAATATTTTTTGCACCCAGCCAAGCAATCAGAAAGGCTAATGTAATTTTAGCCTTTATAAGAGGAGGGATCGCATATAAACAAGAGACTTGTTAAAACCATACAATCCTGGTTGGTCTCCATCTGGAATGTGGACAGCAGTTCTGGAACTTAGAATGGATAAGGCACACACCAGAATGCTACAAGGGCTCCAACATTAGATTGTGCAAAGAAATCACAAACTGATTGTGTTTCCTGGAATATACATGGCTGAGGGGTGAGCTGATTGCACTTTTAGGATTTTTGAAAGGAATCAGAGTAGAAAGATGCAAAGTTTTCTACTTGCTTGAGAGTCTACGACAATCAGATTTAGCCTCAAAATTACAGCCAAAGTTTTAGCTTCCAAAATCAGTACAGTCCAAAACAAGTCAAAATCAGTTTTCAGAAGTTAGGAAATACTTCTTCATTCACAGGGTGGTAGAAGCATCAAATTTTCTCCCACCAAAATCAGGAGATGCTAAGCGGAATTTGTCATTTTAACCTCTGAAATTGATTACTTTATGCAAGATAAGGGTTATGAAACAACACGGTTGGTTCAAGACCTGATGCCATTAGCCATGCAGCCATGAATAGCCAATAGCTATTTGTAAAAATGCACCAAATTCCAGACTGGGTGAGGGCTGGGGGCAGGTTTGGAAGGGTTTCTGGATACCCAAATTTTGAGTGTTGGCTCAAAACCCTAAACAATCATGGGGGCTGGAAGGAGATTCTTAAAACTCCAGATAATGGGGGAGGGGTTGCCCTGAAGCTCACGATTGGGTGGGTTCCTTGAAACCCCAGATAGTGAGGGAGGATTTGCCCTGAAGCCCAAGATTAAGGGAGGGGCCTCTTGGAACCATAGATAATGGGGGCTGCCTTGAAGCCCAATTTTGGAGGGGGGATCCTTGAAACCCCAGATATGTCGTGGGAGTGGGGGTGTCCTGAAGCCGAAGACTGGGGGTCCTTGAAACACCAGATAATGAGAGGGCTACCCTGAAGCCCAAGGAGGGAGGGGATTCCTTGAAACGGCAGGTGCGGGTTGAGGTGAGGAACACAGTCTCCGGGGGCCCTGGGAGGCGCTGAGTGACCTGCCTGTGCAGGTGAGTAGGGGGAACGGGTCGATCAGTCACTCCCCGGAGGAAGCGGGAGCCAGAGCCAAGGCCATCTTCCTCCACCTTCTCCCTGAGCTGCAGCTTCACACAATCACCGCCGGGGCCGCCGCCATGTTGGTGAGGTCAAAGACACCGCTATCGCGAGAGAGAACATTCCCCGCCCCCTGAAACTCCAGCAACCTTAAATTTCCTTCATTTTCCCTTTAAAAAAACAAAACCCTCCACTTGGGGTTACTCCTTTTACATCGTGACACAGTTTGTGTGTGGTGGGTGAAGGGGAGTATAACCCTATTAAAACCACTTCAGGAAACTGCACTTACATAGCGCCTTCGACGCCATAAACTATTTTTCTATTTCCTTCCTCTATAACCCTAAGTACCTCCGAAAACAACAAATGCTGGAGATCACAGCGAGTCAGGCGGCATCCATAGAGAGAGAGAGAGAACAAACCAACGTTTCGAATCTACTTGACTCCTCATCAGACCATCTGCAGTAATTTGCTCCTAGCCGAAATACCTCCTTCATTTCCGCTGGGTTCCTAGGGGGGTTACTGCTTTCAGACGCTGGCGACCTGACATCGTTTGTTTGTGGCGGAGGAAAGAGGAGAGAGAGAAAAGTTGAGGAATTCTAGGAACTAAATGTGGAATTTATTCCTCCAAACCCTCCCCTATCAGCTGAGGAGATGGTGGAGCAACAAAGATCTGGAGCCCTTGGTGGGCAGGAAGGCTGGAAGGCAAATCTAAAAGGGGAGTCCCTTAGATTCTGCTCTGTAATTGCAACACAGATGCTTTACTTTGCATTCTCACCCCTGTCAACCTCTCTCACATCAAATCCCTGGATGCTTAAATTGATACAACAGAGGAGGATGCATGCATGCCCTTCCTTTTCAGGTGACAATTTTCTTTCAAATGTGTCAATTGAACCTTCTACTACCATACCCTGAGGCTATTTATTCCAGATCCTAAACTTACTGCATGAAAAAAATTATTATGTCTCTATTACTTCTTTAGCCAATTACCTTGAACCTTTGTCCTGTCATTCCCAATTCTTTCATCAACAGGTACAATCTTTGGATATCTGGTCAGCATGGACGGGTTGGACCGAAAGGTCTGTTCCTGTGCTGTACATCTCTATCACTCTTCCAGGAACCCTTTATCAATTCTCCTCCAGACCTGTTTTTCTATAAGAAAAAGAGATTTGACTGCATGGTGGCTCAGTGATTGGCACTGCTACCTCAAAGCACCAGGGCATCTGGGTTCAATCTCACCCTTGGGTGAGTGTCTGCATGGGTTTCTTCTGGGTGCTCTGGTTTCCTCTAACAATTCAAAGAATTGCAGGTCAGATGGTTGGCCATGCTAAGTTGCCCATAGTGTCCAGGGATGTTCAGGCTAGGTGGATAACCCCATGTGAGGTCATGGGGTTGGTATCTGGTGGGATGCTCTTCGGAGGGTCAGTGCAGACTCAATGAGCCTCTTACTGCACTGTAAGAATTTGGTGTTCTGCAATCTAGCTATGTGTCTGAAGTTCTCATCTTAGGAACTGTTCTCAGTAAACATTTTCTGCACTTCCTCTAGTGTTTCCTGATGTGTGATCTCAATGCATTGCTTCAGTTAAGACCAAACTAGGTGTTTTAAGTTGCATTGTGTGCAATTTTTTGAAAGCCTAGAGGAAAAATGCCTGTAAAATAGAATATCCTTTATTGAGGAATGAAGGCTGTTGGTAACTGGGTTAATCGAACTTGGTTGGAGTCTGGCTACATGGACATCTGAGCAGCCAAATTAGAGCACCCTCAGTGGTCATGGATGACAATTCACTGCATTCTCAGATTCAATTCAGAAAGTGCAGGTCCCCTCACATAAAACCCAGGCCTTTTAAAGTTCTGAAGGGTCACTACAGCTGAAATGTTACCCTTATTTCTCTCCACGGATGTTGCCTGACCTGCTGAGTTTTTCCAGCAAGTGCTTTAAGGGCTTATTCATTTGATGTGTTGTTTTGATTGTGGAACATGAAATCTCAAAGCCTTATTAATGTCTCTTGGCAGATTCAGAGGTATGCTTTGAGGAAATAATAAAGGCACATGATCATAATGTTATGAAGGTGTAAGGGGTACTGTACCTTTAAGGGAGTTAAAAGCTAGCAGAACTACCTGGTAGCACCAAGTGTTCTGAACAAGATATAGTGTAACCTTTTGGTCCAGCAGCTAGGGTAGCTGGTTGCCTGGAGACAAAAACAAATTCGTATTAGGCCAATCAGTTTAAATTATACCCTCCCCCCAAAAAAACCAAACTCCAATAGAGTTTAAATTTAGTATATTAACAATATTAAAAGCCAATGGCACAATCCGATGTTTTGGAGGTGTAAGACTGGGGAAAATTGAACAATTGAGGGAGAACTACAGAAAGACCAACAGGTGTAGGCTGCCAGTAAGAACCCTCAGAGATACCTGTCGAGAGAAGGAGTTTGCAGAGGAAAAACATCGACACTGACCTGGAGAGCAACTCTACAGAGGAAGATAAGACAGCTGACTGGTTTTGAAATTTGAATTTTGGTAAATCTTAATCAGGGGTTTTATCGGACTAGTATTATAGAAGGGAAAGTAAAAGATAGGTTAGAGGACGGAATTGTAAGTAGTTGTTAATTAATTTTCTGTTATACTATAAATAAAGGTGTTAATTTTTGCTTGAAATAGTTCTTGGCCCCTCCAAATTTCACAGATTACTGCATGCAATAAATTTTTCTATGTTGCAGGTTTAAATTAAGCAGGAGGGTTTATTCTGCGTTGTAACAATAATGTTTTCTGCGCAACATGAGGGGTATGGATAAGGCAAATAGCAGGTGTCTTTTTTTAATGGTGGGGGACTAGGGATATATGTTTAAGGTGAGCGGAGAAAAATTTGCAACGGATGAAAGAGGCAACTATTTTTTTACACAGTGTGATTCATGTGTGGAATAAACTTCCACAGTAAGTAGCAGATCCAGATACAGTTACATCATTTAAAAGTAAGTACATGAATAGGAACAATTTGGAGGGATATGGGCCAAGTGCAGGCAGGTGGGACTGGTTTAGTTTGGGATTATGGTTGGCATGAACTTGTTGGACTGAAGGGTCTGTTTAGTGCTCTGTGACTCTACAACTGAAATTCAGGTTATGTCGGGATGGGTGAGTGGGAGGACAAGAGAAAATAAATCAAATTAAAACATCAGTGCATGGCAGATTAGGCTTAACGGGCCAAATTACAAGTTAATTACCCTATTATTCAATGGTCACATTCAAAGAAGTCCAATAATGTTTAAAATATAACATATTCAGAATAAAAGTCACTAGACTCAAAATATTAATTGTTTCTTTCCCCACAGATGCTACCAGACTTACAAACTTTACTCCTTTTGGGACTGAGTTCCACATTATCCCTAGACTCTGGGTAAAAATGTTTTTCCCACATTCCCTATTGGATTTACTGGTGACTACCTTACATCTGTGGCACAAAAGACAATATAAAAATTTAACAAAAAAAAGTTAATTGCAAGGTCTACACAGATAGAAAGGAAGGCTGGGATCGCCCAGAATAAAATGCTGACTGTTAATCTTCCACAACGAAACAAAAAAAATCACAACACCAGGTTATAGTCTAACTAGTTACCTGGTGAAAGAGCAGCACTTTGAAAGTTAGGAGAACGTGAGGACTGCAGATGCTGGATATCAGAGTCAAAAGCATCATCACATTCCTAAAGAAGACCTTATGCTCGAAACATTGATTCTCTCTCGGAAGCTGCCTGACCGACTGTGTTTTTCCAGCACCACACTTTTTGGCATTGAAAGCCAGAGTTTCCAAATAAACCTGTTGGACTGTAACCTGGTGTTGTGCAACTTTTAACTTTGTCCATCCCAGGCCAAGTGTTCTGTTGCCTGCCACTTCAACATAACATCATATTCCCTGGCCAACATCTGTCTCAGGGGCTTGCTGCAGTGCTCCAGCGAAGCAAAGCTCAAGCCGGAAGAACAGCACCTAATTTTCTCCTTGACGACCCATCAACTCTCAGGACCTAATATTGAGTTCATAGAAACATAGAAATTAGATGCAGGAGTAGGCCATTCAGCCCTTCGAGCCTGCACCACCATTCAATATGATCATAGCTGATCATGCTATTTCAGTATCCCATTCCCGCTATACCCCTAGATCCTTTCAGCTGCAAGAGCCATGTCCAACGCCTTCTTGACTATAATCGAATTGGCCCCAACAGCTTTCTGTGCGAGAGAATTCCACAGGTTCACAACTCTCTCTGAGTGAAGAAATTCTTCCTCATCTCAGTTCTCTCATTCTTAGACCTTGATCCCGAGTTCCAGACCTCCCCAACATCAGGAACATTCTTCCCACATCTAACTTGTCCAGTCCCATCAGGATTTTATATGCTTCTATAGGATCCCCCTTTATTCTTCTAAATTCCAGCAAGTACAAGCCCAGTCGATCCAGTCTTTCATTGTACATTAGTCCTGCCATCCCAGGATTCATTCCGATGAACCTTCATTGGTCTCCTTCATTAGCAAGAATGTCCTTTCTCAGACTGGGAGACTTAGGGTGGCGCCAGGGACCTGGGTTCAATTCCCACCTCAGGCAACTGTCTGTGTGGAGTTTGCACATTCGCCCTGGGTTGGTTTCCTCCAGGTGCTCCAGTTTCATCCCACAATCCAAAGATGTGCAGGCTAGGTGAGTTGGCCATGCTAAATTACCCATAGTGTTAGGTGCATTAGGGAGGGGAAATGGATCTGGGTACTCTTCAGGGGGTCGATGTAGACTTGTTGGGAAAAGGGCCTGTTTCCATACTGTAGGGAATCTAATCTTAAAAAAAAACTGCACACAATACCCAAGGTGTGCTCAGTGGCTCAGGGGTTAGCACTGCTACCTCATAGCACCAGTGACCCAGGTTCAATTCCACCCTTGGGTGACTGTCTGGGTGGTGTTTGCAGGTTCTCCCCACGCCCAAGTGGGTTTCTGTTGGATGCTCTGGTTTCCTCCCACAGTCCAAAGATGTGCACGTTAAGGTGGATTGGCTGTGCTAAATTGTTCCATGGTGTCCAGGGGATGAGTAGGTTAGCTGCAATAGCCATGGGAAGTGTCAAGTTACAGGGAAGGGTAGGGGGAACGTTTGTCTGGGTAGGATGCTGTTTGGAAAAGTTGTGAGGTCTTGTTGGGCTGAATGGCTCGTTTCCATACTGTCGGGATTCTATGATGTGGCCTCACCAAGGCCTTGCGTAACGGGTAGCACGGTGGCTCAGTGGTTAGCACTGCTGCCTCACAGCACCAGTGACCCAGGTTCAATTCCCATCTTGGGCGACTGTGTGTGTGATGTTTGCACATTCTCCCATGTCTGCGTGGGTTTCCTCCGGGCGCTCTGGTTTCCTTCCGCAATCCAAAGATGTGCAGGTTAGGTGAACTGGCTATGCTAAATTGCCCGTAGTGTTAGGTACATTAGTCAGGGGTAAATGTAGAGGATAGGTCTGGGTGGGTTGCTCTTCAGAGGGTTGGTGTGCACTTGTTGGGCCGAAGGGCCTGTTTCCATACTGTAGGAAATCTAATCTAACTGCAACATGACATCCCTACTCTTATACTCAAGCCAGGTTCAACAATTTTAGGGCCCTAGCACCTTGTCCCATGTCCTTACCCCAACCCACACATACACCAGGCCTTGTCATCACATGGTCTACTACCACAAACCATCCCAATGTCAACCATTAATGGTCCCCATTAGCAACTATTGATTCTCCCAGCTTGACAATTACCCCAGTCCCGGGGCTCCAAACTTTTCCTACAATCAGTTCTGAAGAAAAGCCACTGGACCTGAAAGGTTAATTCTGTTTTTACCTTCCCCCTCCACAAATACGCTGCTGAGTTTCTCCAGCAGGGCTACTACGCAAGCGCAGTAACGACCGGCCGCTGTTCCGGGAGACAGCGGTTGGCTGCGCGGGTCAGGCCACGTGCGGGCGGTTGGTCAGCGGCGCGGGAAATTCAAAACACGTCACAGTGCCGGGGGGCGGAGCCGCTGCCATGACAGCCAGGCCGGGGTGCGAGGGGCGTGAGTACTGAAAATGGCGCTAGGCCCCAGAAAGCTCAAGAGGCCAAAAATAAACGGCGAGTCTTGCGGCCGGTGGCAATGGGTACGCTGAGTGGCTCGGATACAGGCGGACCAATGATGGTCTGGGGAAATTGGTGAACTGATTGTGGTTCAGGTACGGGGTGGGGTGGGGAAATGGCGGACAAATGGATATATTGTGATCGGAGTAATGGTGGGTTGGGGGTTACAGATGGACCAATGGTGGTTGAGCACGGAAGGACCTATGCTAGTTGGGCCAATGGTGGCTTGGTGATACAGGGGAGGACCAATGGTGGTCTGGTGATACAGGGAAGGACCAATGGTGACTTGGCTACAGGTGGGCCAATGGTGGCTTTGCGATACACGTGGGACAATGGTGTCTTGGCGATACAAGGGATACCAATGGTGGCTTGGCTACAGGGAGATCAATGGTGGCTTGGCTACAGGTAGACCAATGGTGGCTTGGTGATACAGGGGAGGACCAATGGTGGTTTGGTGATACAAGGGGGACCAATGGTGACTTGGCTACAGGTGGGCCAATGGTGTCTTGGCGATACAAGGGGGACCAATGGTGGCTTGGCAATACAGGTGGGCCAATGGTGGTTTGGTGATACAAGGGGGACCAATGGTGACTTGGCTACAGGTGGACTAATGGTGATTTGGGGGTGGCGGTGGTATAGGTGGACCATAGTTCTTCGGGAGGTACATGTGAATGAATGGTGGTCCCAATGACACTTTTGGGACAGGTAGATCAATGGTAGTTTGGGTACAGGTGGACCAGTGGTGGTTTGGACGTAGACGTTTATGAAGTAGATGGGTTGCTAATCAAATGCATTGATTTGTCCTGGATCATCTGAAGCTTTGACTGTTATTGGAGCTTTATCTTTTCCAAGTAATTGGAGAGTATTCCATCATATCTCTGACTTGAGCCCTATAGATAGCTACAGGCACAGGGGGCTGTGGAGGGGGGAATATTTTAACCTTTGCAAGTTTGAAGGATATCTGGATTCTCATTAATTTTAGAGATTGTTGCATAATTAGAAATTGAAGGGAATATCTGGTCTATTTACAAATTTTAAGAGGTATACAAGAATGAGAATATCTGGATTCTTCATAGTTTGGGATTGTGTTTTTTGAGATGTTTAGACTAACAGTAATTTTCCTTGGATTTTATCATTTGAAGCATAAGAGGGTTATTAATAGTTCAGTGAATGATAGGACTTTTGGAGGAACTTGGAAACTTTGTTTTCGGGTGCGAAGTCTGAAAAATGTGGATCTGTGGCTTTATGTATTCTATTTATTCATCTGAGGATATCTGGAATATTAGGTTTCGAATTTACCTTAAGAATTCCTAGTTTGGGAGATAGACCATTTTTAGATTTGTTGGACCTTCATTTTTTTTATGTTTGTAAATCTTCTGACTGTTAAAGCATTAAGTTGTAGACAGACATGGTGCATTAGTCTGTTTGCAAAGCAGAAAAAAGTGTCTCTAAAAGGATATGTTCCATGACCGAAAGCTATATCACATTTTCTCCTTCCTTTATATATTGCTTTCCCTCTTCCTCTCTGCTCAAGGTCAGTTCAGGAATAATTACAAGACAAACCAGCCCACTTATCACAATCGTTTATCTCCATACATGACCCTTTCATCTTACCCTATTGACATGTCCTTATATTGCTTTCTCCTGTTAGTACTCCTGTAGCTTCCTCTGAAAACTTATGCTACTTGGCTCAACTCCTCCTTGTGGGACTGAGTTCCGCATTTTCCCCACTCTCTGGATAAAGGTATTTCTCCTAACACATCTCAATCTTCCAAAGGAAAGAGAAAAGCCCCCTTGTCCCCGAACTGATTAATTTTTTTCCTCAGATCCACCAGTGGTCAAATGCCTGACTGTGAAGGATCCTCTTGCCCGTCTCTTCATTCTTTGTTGAATTCCAATAATTTAAACAACTATTTATAGTAAATTGAGTCAGCTTGGGTAGTGACATGTCATTTAAAAGGAGGAATTTTACAGATTTTGTACCTGATTGGATTTGTTCCAGATCTGGAGAAACTAGGAAAGAGGAACTCCTGATTGTACCAATGTTTATTGTAAAATCTGTTGCAGTGAACTATTTGTCTTGCTTCACGATCCAATTTGCTGAAAAAAAGAAGTCCCTCAACTTTCAGAAGGATGTACAGCACCAAGAAACGAAATGCTGAACATTCGTAGCTTGCGCGCCAGATTTAGAAAACTGATAACTGGAGAAGTGTGTGGGTTGAACGCCAAAGAAGGAAGTATTGTGGCCGGACTATTCATGTTGATGGTATCCATCATGCAGCTCACCTTTGAATCAGGGCATTTTCGTTACTTGAGGCCTGTGACTACTCCTGGCTCTGTGAATCAAATTTCCAGACTTCAAATATACTGCATCATATCAATTATATTTGTCTTTTTCACTCTGATCGCAGTTATTGTCTTGTTCCTATCTATCTGGAAGGAGATATTCTGGGGAGTAGTAGGCTACATCGTTTGGATATTCTTACATGAGATTGTACAGATAAGCCTCCTGAGTTTGTCACTACCTGATCAAGGTTCGTTCCCAAAGAGCGTGCAAGTGTTAGAATGGTTTGGGCTCATCATGCGTCTGCTTTCGCACATTTTCTGGATGATATTTGTGACTGCACATGCAATAGACTTGTACAAAATCATCAGGAACACCGATGATCCCAAGAAAAACAAGCGGAAGACTCCACCGAAGCTCAAATTTGCAAAGGTCAAGGAGCTGGGTGTGTAAATGTGCCCACAGTCTGTATTGTCAAGTGACAGTCCTTCTTTGACAAAGAAACGTTCCTCCAAGTCATACTGGGCTTCCTCCAGACAGTCGTCCCACAGACAGCGAAGGCTAGGTCCGCTCCTTTCCGTTGAAAGTTGACACAATGGCATTTTTACAGAAAGGTTAAATCTGCAATTACAATAAATGCCCAGGATTTTAACCTATGGTGGATTATTGGGATGCTTACTAAATATGTTAAAATATGTGTAAATATGAATGTATATTATATATTTTACAGCACTCTCCAGAACGATAAGGGTACAATATATTTTTGATTTTTTTAAAAAATACTGTCCTGATTGAAACATTTGTATATAACTCCAGTTGATTGTAAAGACTAATTGTACCCCTTTTTAAAAAATTAAGTTGTTACAATTAATAATTCTTATTAAAAAGTTAACATTTTGGTTAGCTCTGTCTTTTAGTTTGTTTATAAATGGAGGATTAGCTCCTAAATTGCCCAGTTGGTAATGTCAGCAAAGGAATACCTGCTTGCAGTAACATTGTACTAAGAGCAACTGAGTGATAAATAGTGTAATACAGCATGAAATCCAAGAAAGTATGCTAAATTAAGTATATTGAGTCTGATTCTGGGCAGTACACTTTACGAGCGATGTCAAGACCTTAGGGAAGATATCCACTAGGGAAGAGTGGCTTCAGTGACGTAGAAAGATTTAAGTAGCTGGGATTGTTCTCCTGAGAACGTGAACAGTTCAGGCAAAATTGAATAGAAGTGTTTGAAATCATGGATGTGGGTAGAGAAATTGTTTCCAACGGCAAGATGTCACAGGATGTGGAATAACTTTAATTGCAAATGGAAACAGAGAGGACAGTGATTTTTACCTTTAGTGCAGCAAGTTTTGGTTATCTGGAAACCACTGTCTGAAAGGGCGATGGAAATAAATTCAATTGCAAATTTCAAAAGGGGATTGAATGAATACTGAAAGGGAAAAGAAGTTGCAGGACCATGCCAAGAAAGGAGGAGGACGGGTGGTTAACTGTATACTCTTTTAATGACTTAGTAGAGGCAACATGAGACATAGCGATGAATGGGGAGGGGTGTGTTGCTGAGACTGGGTGATTGGCCATGGCTAAATATGTCTGCTGTCAATAAATCGCATCAAGACAGGATCAAATTAAATTAGTCAGAGACCTCACACAATTAAGGTTCACACTAATCCTGCTGTAATTCAGATCTGTTGTGAAGCCATGTGCCAACTTTGCCTGGTTAAACCAAAGGATCAGCATGATTTTAAAATTCACAGACAGCCTTTTTTGATCTTTCAGCAAGACATCTGCTCCCGCTCTAAACCATGCTGATGTGGATTAATATTATAGAATTATAAAATAGTTACAGCACAGCCTTTTGGCCCACCTGCCCACATGAGCACAACTCATTTTGTCTCACTTGCCACCCTCTTCTCCATAGTTTTGCAAATTTCTTTTAAAGCTTTTCTGATGTTATTTTCCACCGACAGCAGAAAGCTGTAATCTCATTAAATCTTGAGTTAATTAGCTTGTAGTAAAAATATCCAGGATGTCTAGCTTTTACTTATGGCTGATATTCTATTAAAAACCATCTCAAATCAGAACAACCTTGCTCTTTTTAATTTATATTTAACTGTAAACACCAACATTTTATTGTCCTACAAAACCTAGGAATTGGCATATCTGTGCCACAGTGATAGAACAAAAACTAACACTGATATATCAAGAAATGTCAACACAGAATTAGCAACTAGTACAGGAAAAATTCACTGGAGAGATGGAATTCCTCAGACAGTCATTTTTAATGGTTCTGATTCTATTAATTGCTTTGTGGAATTATAACTCATTTTCAGGTCATGGCTATATGCCAAACCAGTCAAAATGTGACAGGGTCTTTGTTTAATTTAAATTCTGATTTCAGAACATTTTTTGTGGGGAGCATTAATGTTTTAGTAATGGCAGGATAACTGGGAGAAATCTGCTGTTTGATAGGATCACCCAATCAGCTGGCAAGGAACGGGGAGGGTGACTCAAATGCAGGATTTTACAATCTTTGTCCAGAGCTTCCAATGGCTAGGATCACCATTTCAGTGTTGGATTTACAATCAAGTATTTGTTTTCATTTGTGAAAATTTAATTGGGATTGTTTAACATGGGTATATGCCCTAATGTCCCTACTTCTGAACTAGAAGTCCCACCTACTCGAGCTGTGTCATACATCTCTGAACAGGTTGATTAAAAATATCTATACTCTTACACCAATTCAAACTGGGTACAGGAGTTAGTAAACCAAGATAGACCTGCATTTATATAGCTCTTTTGACAACCAGTGGATATCCCAAAGTGCTTCATAGCCAATATCGTCATCACTGAGATATTGTCATCATTGCAGTGGAATCATGGTGGACAGTTTGCACACAGCAAGCTCCCACAAACAGCAATGTGGTGAATTATAGAATCTCTACAGTGTGGAAGCAGGCCATTCAACCCATCTAGTTCGTACAGACCTTCCAAACAGCATCCCACCCACCCTTCCCCTATCCCTGTAACCCTGCATTTCCTATGCTTAATCTGCACATCCCTTGACACTGTGGGCAATTTAACACGGCCAATCTCCCTGACCTGCATATCTTTGGACTGTGGGAAGAAACCCATGCAGACACAGGGAGAATGTGCAAATTTCACATAAACAGTCACCTGAGGCTGGAATTGAACCCTTGCGCCATAAGATAGCAGTGCTAGCCAGTGCCACCCCTGGTGATGACCAGATCATCCGTTTTTGTGATGTTGACTGAGGAATAAATATTGGCCAGGTCAATAGGGATTTCTCTCCTGCTCTTGGTAAAAGTAGTGTTGTGGGGTCTTTTACGTCAAACCAAACCTGGGTTGAATGTCTCACTGGAAAATCAGTACCACCAACTGAGCCACAATCTAAGTATTGACAGCTTGAATTTTATGATCAAGCCCTATGTAAATTCAAACACAGAATCTTGTGACTCAAAGGTAAAAATCCTACCAACTGGCACAGAAGTTGTGATCTCTGTGTTAAGGTTCTTAAGGAAACCAAAAGTTAGATAGCTGAGGTGGTTTGGAAGAGAATTCCCAAGAAATGTGTGCAGATAGAATGAGCCACATATCAGAGGAAGAGGAAAAGATGGTGTGCGCGGAGAGGACATCTCTGGATGTAATTTCACAATCGGCAATGGAACAGGTTGGAGGGGACTGCGTATTTCTCCCCAGTTGGGGAGATAAGGACAAAAAATCCAAATCACAAGAGCTTGTGGGGAGCCAGCAGAGTTTGAGATGAAAAAACACAAAATGAGCTCAAAGTACATGCTGGATGCTGCTGGGGAAGATGTCAGGTGATGGATAGCCTCTCTGGTACAAAATTATGAGGGGCATAGATAGGATAAATAGACAAAGTCTTTTCCCTGGGCTTGGGGAGTCCAGAAGTAGAGGGCATAGGTTTAGGGTGAGAGGGGAAAGATATAAAAGAGACCTAAGGGGCAACTTTTTCATGCAGGAGGTGGTATGTGTATGGAATGAGCTGCCAGAGGATGTGGTGGAGGCTGGTACAATTGCAACATTTAAGAGGCATTTGGATGGGTATATGAATAGGAAGGATTTGGAGGGATATGGGCCAGGTGCTGGCAGGTGGGACTAGATTGGGTTGGGATATCTGGTCGCCGTGGACAGTTTGGACCGAAGTGTCTGTTTCCATGCTGTACATCTCTATGACTCTGGTTAGGTCACACTTTCATCAATCCCATGAAAGTCGAATCTTTCTCCATGACAATGGTCGCAGAATTCCGAGGAATCACCAGTTCTATGATGTCCCCTTTCTGTAGCTTGTAGATACCTTCAAAAGGAGAACAGAGAAAACAAATTATCTTCCGTACAAAAACAAGTTCGATGTATGTTTCTGGGGAATTGCATAAGTGTATGAAGAAGAAGGGATAGCGGATTATCCTGGAGGAAGAATGAGAAGAGCTCGAGCAGCAAAAAAGCTGGCAAGAGTATAGTTTCTTGAACGTGGAGTCACAGGTAGTTAGGGTGATGAAGAAGGTGTTTAGTATGCTTGCCTTCATTGGTCAATGTATTGAGTTCAGGAGTTGGGATATAATGGTTGCAGCTGTACAGGACATTGGTTAGGCCACTTTTAGAATACTGTGTTTAGTTCTGGTCTCCCTGCTATAGAAAAGATGTTTTTAAACCTGAATAGATTCAAAAAAGATTTACAAGTATATTGCCACAACTGGAGGGTTTGAGCTATAGGGAGAGGCGCTGATTAGGTTGGGGCTTTTCTCCCTGGAGCATCGGAGGCTGAGGGGTGACGTTTATAGAGGTTTATAAAATCATGAGGGGCATGGATGGGGTGAATAGCTAAGGTCTTTTGCCCAGGGTAGGGGAGTCCAAAACTAAAGGGCATAGGTTTAAGGTGAGAGAGGAAAGATTTGAAAGGGACTGGTGGGATGTGCAAAAACATCTGGATTGGCACATGAATTGGGAGGGTTTAGAGGGTTATGGGCCAAATGCTGGCAAATGGGACTAGTGGATGAGTTGGACTGAAGGGTCTGTTTCCATGCTGTATAACTCTGACTCTAAATGATCTGTTTATGCAAATTCTTTGAATATAAAACCTTGCTGATAGGAAAAGGAGGAATCCATTCAGCCCCATGAACCTTTCTGTCATTCCATGAGAATCATGGCAGATCTGCAGTCAAACTCCATGTACCTGCCATTGTTTTATATCCTTTATATGTATGGTTAAGAGCACCCTAACAATGTCAGATTTAAAATTAAACTACTGAGCATCAAATTACCATTTCTGAAAAAGGTTTCAATATTCTTCCATACCTTTACTGCAGAAGTGTTCCTAAATTTTATACTTGAAAAGATTATTCTAATTCTAGTTCACTTTTTCCAAGACTAGCCAATCAAGGGAACAGTTTCTCTCTACTGATCAAATTTCACTTAAATTCCAAAGAATTGTATTCAAAAGGACACAAACAAATGTGTAATTTCCACGTATGATTAAACTCTTTGCATCCAGGTATCATTCTGAGGAGTATATTCTACTGATCCTCCCCTTAAGCTTTGCCCAGTATTGATCATGGTGCTCTAGATTTGATCTATAATGCCAGTAAGGAAGTGCTACACGCGAGGATGTAGCACCTTTCAATTACAATGCCCTGTCTGCCCCTCAAGGTAGGTGTAAAAATTGCTGTGGTATTGTATTTCAAAAGGGAACAGTACAGTTCTGTTCAATATCTATACTCAAACCAACCTCGCTAAAAATGTCGATTATCTAGTATTTTGTTACATTTACACTAAGATTTTTAGGGTCTTTCTGTTTGCATTTCCAACATTACAATGATGATTGCACTACCAAAAAGGCATTTCATTATTTGTAATGAATTTGATTCCTTGAGGTGGAAGAAGCTATAGAAGTTGAAAGTCTAACATCTGAGTAAACAAGTCATTTCAAACAGGGGAGCTGAGTTAAGAGTCATTGTCTTTTGGTGCCATTACTTATGTTGAAGACAAGTAATGTATTTGATCACTTTAATAAAGAAAAAAATATTTCCTCTGGTAGTAGGCAATCCAGAACAGGGGATGGAGGTGATAGAAGCTTAAAATTCAAGCCAGGCCACTCAGGCAATGTCAGGAAGCAGTTTTTCCACTGAGTTGTCCATCTGATAAAAATAATTGATGCTAATGGCCTTTCAAAACTGACATTGGTAGACCTCTGTTTGGCAAGGGGGTTGCATGTTACAGAACCAAAGTGGCTAGATGCCGTTACAATGCAGATCAGGCATGATTTCATTGGACAGTCTCAAGGGGCTGAATGGCCTTATCCGTTACTTTGTTAATGGATCAACATTTCTATTGCTTGCAATTATATAGGACTTTGGTGAGGAGTACAGTAGGCAATTAATCTCCTTGCATTAACCAAGCTTATGTGTGAGGTGGGCCAAAAAAGGTTCACCAGACTGATTCCTGGAATGAAAGGGTTATCGTATGAGAAGAGATTCAGTAGAATAGGCCTATATTCACTGGAGCTTGAATGAATAAGATGTGATCTCACTGAAATGTATAAAGTCCTTAGAGTGCTTGAAGAGTATATGTCAAGAAATTGTTTCCCCACCTGGAGAGTGTAGAACTGATGGAGAATGCCTTCCAGTGAGGCATTGGTCATTTAGGGTCAAGATGAGAAGAAATGTCTTCAGTCAAATAGTTATGAATATTTTAGTTTGGAATTTTCTACTTCAGAGAGCTGTGAGTGCTCAGTCGATAAGTATATTCAGTATTGTGATTGATCGAACAATACAGCACAGGAACAGGCCCTTCAGCCCTCCAAGTCTGCGCCAACACATTTTGCCCTTTCATACGAAAATTATCTTCATTTTGCTTACAAGATCCGTATCCCTCTATTCCCTTCCTATTCATGTCTTTGTCCAGGTGCTTCTTGAATGCTGCTGTTGTGTCTGCTTCCACCACCACCTCTGGCAATACGTTCCAGACACTCACCTCCCTTTTGTGTGAAAGACTTGCCTTGCACATCTCTTTTAAACACCCACCTCCTTCCTCCCTGCCCCCCCATGGCATCTTGAACCTGTGTCCACTAGTAATTGACCTCTCCATCCTGGGAAAAAGAGTGAAAAATATGAATCTATCTATGCCATTCACAATCTTTTAAACTTCTGTCAGGATGCCTCTCAACTTCCTGCGTTCTAGTGACTTCTGGCCCCAAAGGTAAACGTGATCTAAGAAAGGTGGAAGATCACCTGAGATCTTTTTGGATGGTGGAACAGGTTCAAACTGCTGAATGCCCTTCTCCTGATTTTACTACTTATGCTCTTATAATACATCAACAATCCTGTCATAAGTATGTATTTGAGTTTTAATAGCTATCACTGTCAATGAGTATGTGCTGAATTGAGTGCAAGAGTCAGAATGTCATATTGCGGCTTTATAAGACTTTGGTTAGGTCACACTTCGAGTATTGTGTTCAATTCTGGTCACCATATTACAGGAAGAATGTGGAGGCTTTGGAGAGGGTACAGAAATGTTTACCAAGATGCTGCCTGGTTTAGAGGGTATGAGCTATAAGGAGGCTAGAAAAACTTGGGTTGTTTTGGATGTGAGTTTGCTTGCTGAGCTGGAAGGTTCAGTTTCAGACATTTCATCACCATGCTAGGTAACATCATCAGTGAGCCTCTGGTGAAGCACTGGTGTTCTGTCCTGCTTTCTATTTATGTGTTTAGGCTTCCTTGGGTTGGTGATGTCATTTCTGCTTTTTGGTAGATGGAGTCCAAATCAATGTGTTTGTTGAGAGTTCTGGATGGAATGCCATGCTTCTAGGAATTCTAATGCGTGTCTTTGTTTGGCTTGTCCTAGGATGGATATGTTGTCCCAGTCGAAGTGGTGTTGTTCTTCATCTGTATGTAAGGATACCAGTGATAGTGGGTCATGATAGTAGGTTTTTGTGGCAAGTTGATGTTCATGAATCATGGTGGTGAGTTTTCTGCCACTTGGTCCAAAGTAGTGTTTATTACAGTCCTTGCAAGATATTTTGTAGATGATGTGCATTTTGCATGTTCTTTGTATAGGGTCTTTTTAAGTTCATTAGCTGCTGTTTAAATGTGTTGGTTGGTTTGTGGGCTACCATGATGCCAAGAGGCCTGAGTAGTCTGGTAATCATTGCCGAGATGTCTTTGATGTAGGGTAAAGTGGTTCGGGTTTCTGGGTGCATTTTGTCTAGGTGTTTGGGTTTGTTGTTGAGAAATCAGCAGATTGAGTTTATTGGGTACCTGTTCGTCTTGAATATGCTATATAGCTGGTTTTCTTCTGCTGTTCATAGTTCCTTGGTGCTGCAGTGTGTGGTACCTCATTGAAATAATGTCCGAACACCTCATTGAAATAATGTCCACCCCCCTAATTGTTTGTGGGTGTTGGGATGATTGCTTAAGTAGTTAAGTATTTGGTCCAAATGTGTGGTTTTCCTGCAGACGCTGGTTTGAAGTTCCCCATTTCTATTGTGACATCTAGAAATGGCAGTTTGTTGTTGTTTTCCTCCTGTTTTATGAGGAGGACTGCAAAGATTGTGCAGGGACTGTAATAAACATTACGTTGGACAAACAGGTAGAAAACCAGCCACCAGGATTCATAAACATCAGCTGGCCACAGAAAGAAATTACCCACTATCACTAGTATCCTTCTATACAGATGAGGAAGAATACACTTTGACTGACACAAAACATCCATCCTAGTACAAACCAAACAAAGGCATGCATGAGAATTCCTAGAAGCATGGCATTCCATCCAGAACTCTACCAACAAACACATTGATTTGGACCCAATCTACCATCCTCTGAAAAAGGAACTGAAATGACATCACCAACCCAAAGAAACCTAAACACATAAATAGAAAGCGGGACAGAACACCAGTGATTTACCTAGTATGGTGATGAAATGTCTGAAACTGAACCTTCCAGCTCAGCAAGCAAACTCACATCCAGAACCTCAACCTGAGCTACAAATATTTTCAAAACTCGGGTTGTTTTCTCTGGAGCAGTGGAGGCTGAGGGGAGACTTGATAGAAGTCTATAAAATTATGAGAAACGTAGATAGGGTTGACTGTCAGAATCTTTTTCTCAGTTAAAATGTCTAAAACTAGGAGGCATATATTTAAGGTGAGAGGGGGAAAAGTTCAAAGGCGTTGTGAGAGTTTTATACAGAGTGGTAGGAGTCTGGAACTTGCTACTAAGGGTGGTGGTGGTGGTGGCAGATATGAAAGGGGTGTTTGAGGGACTTTCAGATAAGCACAGGAATATGCAAGGATTGGAGGCATATGGGCCAAGAGCAGGCAGGCAGGAAGTATTGGTTTAATTTGGTGTTATATTCAGCACACCATTATGGGCTGAAGGGCCTGTTCCTGTGCTGTACAGTTCTGTGTTCCAATAGAAGCAATTACGGAACTAAACTTTTTAACAGAGGAATCTATACACCATCAATATGGAAATTATCACCTAATTGTTGAATTCTGAGTTTGTTAACACTATAATACTCTGAAGCTCCATTATACAGTGGCCAGTTTGAAATCACAGCAGAATGTGAGCCGTGTTAGACAAAGAGAGCCATTAATATTCCTGATATAATTTTCCCTCCAACAAACAGGAAATGAAAGAAGATATTATGAACGGGAATACACCTACGTTGGAATGATGGGGTGCAATAGCAGAAGAGAATACTTACCTGCACTGTAGCAGGTGTTGAAAGGCTGTTCCTCAGGCATATTCTGTGTGCATCTGAGCAGGGTCTCTTCCTCTTTCTGCCTGTTCTGTTCCTTTCTTTTTACGACATGACCCATGACAAACGTCCGGTCCTTATACAGGACCTGGGCACAATGTTGAAACAGCTCAGTCAGTATTGGAGGTATAACAAGCCGTCTCCCCACTGTCCGACCCCATCAAGATCTCTAGTTACCTCCTCAAATGAAGGAATCACAGTGCATTCCAGATCACAAAAATTTGCTAATATAAATACTTAGGAGTGGAGTCCCAGGCTAATGTTCTGGGGAATGTGGGTTTGTTTGAATCTCACCATAGCTATATGATTTTTGAATTAGAGCTCAAGAAAGGTATAGACTAATGGTGACCCGTGTAACCACTTTCCAGATTTTGTTTAACATGATCTGGGCTACTTGTGCCCTTTTGGAAAGGAAATCTGCCACCCAAACCTGGTCTGGCATACATGTGACTCCAGACTCTTGGTAATTTGATTGATTCTTAAGTGGAACAATTGGGGATGGGAAATAAATGCTGGCCAAGTCAGCATCTCATGAACATACTTATTAATTTTGATTCATTTATTCTTATGCTAATTTTTTTCTTTCACTCAGTGCTTCATTCGCTTACTCCATTCATTCATTCCATCTCTGTCTCTGTCTCTCTGTCTCTCTCTCTTGCTCTCATTTCTCCTTTTCCCTCAAACCAAGTCAATATTTAGGGATCAGCTTCACCTGAGACAATGAGCTACATCCATCCCTGACCAAAGCACCTGGCTTGAGCCTCTGGCTATTGAAAGTGCAGCCTTCTCCGTACCTGAGTGTAAATAAGATAGTAACCATTCCCTTTAATGGCGATTGTACTGTTGTTCTGTTCGAAGGATTGCCCGGTATGTATGATCTTCTGCCAGTGAATAATGGTATTGTCACCTAAAAGAAGTGTCGAGGAAGACACAGAGACAATGCACATTATCATTCTGATAAATATTACCAGCTTTCCTCTCATGAACTCTGTATCTTCTCCTCTTTCTTTAATTACTTGGATGTCTTCCAGTGTCTTATCCACCCTTCACTGAGAAGCCAAGAAAACAAATGGTGCAAGGCGATTGAACTGCAGCTGTCGCAGCCTACCTCAATCATGTCCTTAGCCATTAACTGTGCATCTCTGCTGGGTAACAGGGGCAGCATTGGTCATTCTTCATCGAGAACGTTAACTCGAGACCCTTCACCCCAGACTTGGTCTGCAGTTTTCCAGTTCTGGACTATCACTTGTCCCCCTCTCCAACCAGTAAACAACCTCTCTAGCATCAAGGAACATAGGAATAGGAGCAGGCCATTCCAATTTTTCAGTCCTGTTTTACAATTTAATAAGATCTTGGCCGATCTGTATTGTCACTCTATTCATCTTGGTTCTGAAAGTCAGCTCCTCGCCCAGCTAAAAATTTCCAATTGACTCTCAACCTTGACAGCATTTTTCAGATTAGAGAGTTACAGATTTTTTTTCAAGGTTCCTTTAAACAGCATCTTCCAAACCCATAACCTCTACCACCTAGAAGGACAAGGGCAGCAGATATGAGAACACACATTCTGCAAGTCATACACCATCCTGACTAGGAAATATATCACTGTCCCTTCAGTGTTTCTGGGTCAATATCCTGGAACTCCCTCCCTAACAGCACTTTGGGTGTCCCTACACCATACAATGCAATAGTTCAAGAAGGCTACCACTTTCTCAAGGTCAGCCAGGGTTAAGCAATAAAAGCTGGCCCAGCCAGCGACACCGACATCCTGTTGAAGGATTATCAATAAATGTGCTTCCAAACATCACTCCTAAATGGCCTGCCTCTAATTTTAAGTTCTGAATTCTCTCCACCAGATGATCTAGTTTCTCTTTATTGACCTTATTGAACATTTTCATCAAATTCTACTAATTATCTGGTTTTAAGCTATCAACCATGGAATATTCTGAAGCTGTTGACCCTCACTTCTCCCTTTCAACTTGAACCCTTCCACCTACCTTGGCCCTACTTACCACCTTCCCATTTCTCTGTCCCACTCATCCCTTGCCTCTGCTCTTTCTCTCTTCCTCTCCTTGTTTGTCTCCATCTCCATCTTCTTCCCCATCCTCTCCACCTTCCTCAACCCTTCCATTTCTCCAATTTCCTATTTCTCCCAATCCCTTGCCTCTGTCACTTTCTCCCTGTCCCCCTCAATCTCCCTCCTTTTGTCAATCCCTACAACCACTCCATCTCAGTGTCTTTCCCCTCCTCTATTCCCATCTCCTCCCAAACCCTCCCCCTCCATCCTCCCCTCCTACATACCATCCCCTCCATCCTTTCAAGACATCGAACACCCAATCCCTTCCTAACAACTCCCTCTCAAACCCTGTAACTATCAAACTCCTGAGTATTCTATGTTTGACTACTCAGGAGTTGGAGTTGCTAAGGATGATACAAGGTTCTGGAATTCTGTTCCCTGGGACTAAAGTCCCACATTTTTTTCCTGTCCATTGACAATATCCCAGCCTTTACTCACCCTCTGATTGATAAGAGGTTGGTGCCAGGTGAATCAATGAGTTTCTTCCTGGAACGAATGAGAACAAGGATCAGTAACAGTGATGACAGCTCAAACTCCTTCCTCAAACCCCATGGCATCACTTACAGATGGGTCAGCAAACCAACAACATGATGAAACTGCATTCATATCCACTCCATGGCCTTGCTTCTCCCTCATTCCAGCCTGAACATTGCTAAAAAGAGTGACACATTGCGAAAGACTTGCACCTTGCGCTCATCAGGACAAATGCAAGAATGCCAAATTTTAGACAATCACAACAATGTGTACTGCAGAAGAAAAGGATGCTGATTGATTGGTAAGTTGATTGCAATGTATTGCTAGGAGAAGGCAACAGGAAACTGTGTTTCTTTTTCTCCTATAGTATAAACTGTTGTGATATTTTAAAATTTAGCAATCTTGCGTTTGTCCTGATGTGAGCAAATCTTTGGTCTTTTCAGCAGGAACTCCACCCTCCTCAAAGCCCCGCTCAAAAGGTTCAAGTCTGACTGCAATTGTGCAGAACTTTGGTGCAGTCAAACCAGAAGTATTGTGTACAGTTTTGGTTCTCGTACCTAAGGAGGACATAGCAGGAATCTCAAGGAGCTTGATAGTTAATAGGTGGGGTAATGATCTTCCTTACTGAAGAGTCTAGGACATAGTCTCAAATGGCTGTCTTCTTGTGAGCCTGAGATGAAGAGAAATGTCATCACTCAGAGTGTTGTGCGATTTTATGATTATCTTAGGCAGTTATGAATGAAGAATGACAAAGATTAATTGATTTTTTAGGAAACTAACAAAATCGTGGAACAGGGTTAGAAATTGAGGTAGAAGTCAGCTGTGTTTCTATTGAATGGTGGAGCAACCATGATAGACTGAACAAAATTTTACTCCCATTTCTTATACACAACCCTGTGACATCTCAGGTCACTGTGCTCCTCTGACTACTACCTCTTGTCTGTTTCCCTTCCTCTACATTTATAACTCCCACCTTTGCCCCTTTCAGTTGCCTGCACCCTAAACTTTAAAATATTCTTCGTAAATCTCTCTACCTTCCTCTCACTCTCTTTTTCCTTTAGGACACTCTTCAAAAACCTCCTTGTTTCACTGAAAACGTTTGGCTGCCTCTTCCAATACCTGCCTGTGTGGCTCAGTGTTAGATTTTTATTTGGAAATCGGAATTGTGAAATGATCGTTGGTAAAATCGTAAGTGCTGTATAAATGCAGATTGCTGTTCTTGTTGAAAGTCAAATGATCAGCCATGATCAAGTTAAATAGCAGAGCAATCTCAAAGGACCAAATGGCCTACTCCTGCATTAGAATGTTTCAGTAAACATAGGTTGCATCAATCTGTGACTCAACTTCAACGGAAATGGCAGTTTATGCCCAGTAAGAACGATAGACTATCTCCAGAGGTGAACCTTCTGTCTCAACCTGAGTAAATCCATCTGGGCAGAATTAGTTTGAGGGACAGTTTCCAATATCAGAGGAACTTTTACTGTCAGCAAGAACATTGCTATAAGGCAGAGTGACATATTTACTGATTCAGCGCTTTGATTTCTATCATGTCCTTCACAACCTGAGACATTGCTGCTGCCTCCTCCCCGCCAGCGCTTTACACCAGACCAAGTGGCTTTTGCAATGTAGTCAATGTGCTAATGTAGGAAATATAGCAGCCAAATTATGCACAGCAAGCTCCCATGAGTCTATAATCTGATTTGATGAGATTGTTTGAGGGATGAATATTTGTCTTGAGACACCCTAAACCACACCCCCACTCACCCTCTATTTCAGAATAGCAGCCTGGGGACCATCTGCATTCAAATATGAGAGAGAGTCTCACTTTAATATCACACACATACTGTGGTCCGTCAGGCCTACACTCCAAGTTTCAGTTGATGCTCTGGGGAAAGGGACTTGAACCCATACCCCTGAGATTGGCACACTGTCTATGAAATTGGTACACTGCCTTTGAGATTGGTACACTGGCCCTTTAAAATTGATATACAATCTCTAAGCTGGTAAACCACCCCTCAGATTGGGAAATAGCTCCTGAGATTGCTACTTTGAGGTCAGTCAATGTCCAAACCGGGGCTGAAAGGACGGTGAATGAAACGGAGACCAAATTATCTGCTTATGCTCACTTCTCTGCCTGTGCCTCAGTTTGCTCCCGGAGTCTCGTTCCACACGGAGAGTTTGTCGCTCTGGTTCCCTGTGGTGGAAATGGGCAGGATGCAGCGGGTCCCAGTGTGGAGTTGCGGGCAAGGTGTTGCTAGGTGACCTCTTGTTACCCAGTGCAGGGGAGACCTGTGGGTAGAGCCAGGGTCAGAGGGTCATTCCAAAAGAGAAACGCAACTCAACAGACCGAGTTTGGGTCTCAATCTTTGGGAGAGTTAATCTGAAAAATGCCCAAAGTGAGAAACTTCTCAAAATGCCACCTCTAATGACATTCCCTCCTCTTTCTGAGCCATTGATTAGTATCTGGGATTGAACTTGGTCTAATCAGATCTTACCTCCAAGTCCCACTTTGACTGTAGTGTTAGCTGTGGCCTAGAGTATAGAACCTAAGCAGCAACTTTTTTAGTGCAGAGACATCATGGGACAAACTGCCAGAGGAAGTGGTGGAGGCTGGTACAAAAACAACATTTAAAAGACATTGGATGGGTACATCTATAGGAAGAGTACAGAGCGATTATGTACTAAATGCTAGCAAATGAGAATAGATTAATTTAGGATATCTGGTCAGTGTGGACCGAAGGGTCTGCTTCCATGCTATGAATCTTGCCTCTGACCTCAAGGTGTCTATGCCAGAGAACATATAATCCCAGCAGACATGTGGAAGTGAGCACTGAGGGAGAACCGCATTGTTGGTGATGAGGCCAGTATTTGTCTCCCATCCCAATTTGCCTCTTGAACTGAGTGGCTCACTCGGCCATTTCAGAGGGCAGTTAAGAATCAGCTACACTGTTGGATGTCTGGAGTCACATGACGGCCAGACCAGCTAGGGATCGCAGATTTCCTTCCCCACAGGACATTAGTCAACCAGAAATTGTTTATTTTACAAAAATGAACAAGTTTAATTGGGACTGTCATTGAGACCAGCTTCCAATAGCAAATTTTATTACTAATTTAAATTTCAGGGTGTCGGGATTTGAACTCAGGTTTGCACAGCATTAACCTGAGCCACTGGAGCCCAGTGATATTACCTTTCTCATTATTTTAAAAATGTACTTTATTCATAAAAATCTTTATATACGTACATAGTTGCTAAAGCAGTTAAGTTCTGTGCAGCAACATATGAAGAAACAACAAATATTGGTGTGATTCTATCCAAAAAATAAACTAAAGGCATTTATTATTGTACACAACTCTATTTACAAATATTTGAGGCATCAAGGTAACTGAACAGGCCTCCATTTAACTTGGCCAGAAAGACCCTCCAATGGTGGTTTTTGCTCACTGCATCTTGGTGGCAGCTGCCTCAAATTTTAGTGTGCTCCTGTCAATGTCCTGGACCGTGGAATGTGCCAGTCTGCAAAACTCAGTCAGGGTCAACTCCTTGCTCCAGAAGACCAACACACTTCAGGCAGTCCAAACAGCATCTTTCACCAAGGTGATGGTCTTCAAGGTGCAGTTGAAGTTTATCTCGGTGTTGGGGAACAAATGGTAGAACACAGAGTCCTGCATCACGGAGTTGCTCGGGACAATCCTCAACAGGAACCGCTTCATCTTCCTCCAGGCTTCCTTTACAAAGGCACATTCCAGAAGGAGATGTGTGACAGTCTTTCCACCCTCTCAGTTGCTGCAAGGGCAGCATGTGGTGACACACAGAGTCTGGACACACAGAGGTAGTGGTCTTCTCACCAGCAGCCAAGTGATGGCTTGGTGCTTGTTGGAATGCACTGGCTATAAGGCATCTGCCAAATGACTTTGACAGTCTGCTCAGGGAACATCCCGACAGGATCCACCCTGTCCTTTTCCAGCAGGGTCTCAAGGATGCTACGTGTTGACTACATCCTGTGGATTTGTGGTTAAAGGTGTTTTTCTTTGTAAACTTCTCTATGAAGGATAGGTGTGAGGCCAGTCCAATCCTTTGCAACACTAGGGACAGGTAGAACCTCAGTATGTAGTGAAATTTGGTATTTGAGTACTAAAGGTCTACGCAGAGCTTGATTAGATTAGATTCCCTACAGTATGAAAACAGGCCATTCGGCCCAACAAGTCTTCACTGACCCTTGAAGAGTAACACCCCCAGACCCATTCCCTTACATTTACCCCTAACTAATGCACCTAACACTGTGGGCAATTTAGCACGGCCAATTCACTTGACCTGCACATCTTTGGATTGTGGGAGGAAACCGGAGAACCTGGGGGAAACCCCACGCAGACACGGGGAGAATTTGCAAACTCCACATAGACAGTCCCCCGAGGCAGGAATTGAACCCGGGTCCCCTGGCACTGTGAGACAGCAGTGCTAACCACTGAGATACCGTGCCACCCCGTGATTAGCCACACACACACACACACAAAGGTGGCCATCAGGATGAGGGTGATTTTGGGTACATTCTTTCCTCCTTTAGCCAGAACTTTGCACATGGTGTCCCTGCAGACACTGTCCATCTTAAACCTTTAAATTAAGTGGAAATGGGTGTGACTCCAATGAGGAATAGGCCAGACAACAACAGAGAAAAGCCCCACCCAGTGACATTACTGGTATATCACTAATCCCTTGTGAACATAAACTCTTTTCTTGAATGCTGCTTACAAGTTAACTACACAGACTCTTCACCCTTGTCCAGTTGGCTTGGCTTCAGCAGTTACTGTTTTCGGGAATTTCTATTGAGAAATCAGCAATTATCAGCATTTTTCTGGTTAGTGAGAGCATGGGGGAGACAGAAAACCATTGGCACTAGCTTGACTATTCCATAACCTCAGATTTCAAAGATCAAATCCCAGATCCCTGCAATAGAATAGGGTACGACGTTCTGGAAACACACCAAGAGTCTGTCAATGCCTGCAAAAAGAAACTAAGGGCAAGTCAGAGATGAATTAGAAAGAATGGTTACTGGCTTCAAGGATTTTCAATGGAAGTTTCAGATTTAGACTTAGACGTTATTGTCATGTGTACTCAAGTACATAGGAGTACAGTGAAAAGTTTTTCATATTGCCCCACACGACGCCATCTGAAGGTCTAGTACCTTGGTACAAACACTTAAGAACAAGGTAAAAAGAAAGAACTTAAGAGTTAAACATTACAGTCATTTAGTATAGCATAAACAAGTTAAACATTACAGTCCTAGTCAAAAAATAAAGATTTTAAGCTAAAAGGTCAAACATGTTGTTGATGGAATGCTATAATTACATACTGTACATGTCAAAATGTCAAGCCATTGCTCCTAAATTGCTCTTCAATTCCCATCAGAAGTACAGTTAAAGGGTAAGTTGCTGTGACAAACAGGGACAAAAACCTACAGCGAGTCCTGTTAACACTTCCCTCGCTGTATTTGCTGACTGGCATTGGTTCTCGGTCCAGCAACACTCCCATTTAAATATTCTCTTCCTTTGTTCTCCAATCCATCTATGGCCTCGCCTCCTCCCTTTCTCTACAACCTCCTTCAACCCCTCAAGCCTCTACACCCCTCCAATCCTGGCATTGAGCACCCCACCCTCAATTTTCCTCTCTCTATCATTGGCTGGCCTTCTCTTTGGTTGTCTGGGGCCTTACACTCTGCAGTTACCTCCCTAAAACTCTTAATCTCTCCCTTTTCTCTCTTGCTTTCTCTCTCCCCTCCTTTAAGACCTACATCTTACAAAGCATTTAATCACCTGTCCTCATCTCCTTGTGTGGCTCCTGTCAGAAGCACTTTGAAATGTTTTGTTATGCTAAAGATGCTATACAGCTGCAGGTTGTTGTTGAATTACTAATTCTTGTTATAATTCTTAATTTTACAAAATCCTGAACATCTGATCAAAATTGTAGAGTGATAGCGCACAAGAGGCCATTCAGCCCACTGCATCTGTTTTGAAACTGTCCAATTAATTTTACACCCCTCTGCTCTTTCCTCAACAGTCCTACATATAATAATGCCCTCCTTTTGCGTATGTATACCCCCTTTCCCTTTGAGGGTTACTGCTGACTCTTTCAGGAATGACATTGCTGTACAATGGGCAGCTTTCTCCTGAATTAGAGTCGTAGAGATGTACAGCACAGAAAAAGATCCTTCGGTCCAACTCGTCCATGTCAACCAGATATCATAATCTAATCTAGTCCCATTTGCCAGCACCTGGCCCATATCCCTCTAAATCTTTCCTGTTCATCTATGCATCCAGATACCTTTTAAATACTGTACTTCACCACTTTCTACGCAGCTCATTACATGCACACACCACCATCTGCATGAAAAAGTTGCCCCTTAGGTCCTTTTTATTATCATTTCTCTCTCACCCTAAACCTATGCTCTCCAGTTCCAGACTCCCCCCCCAATAGTCACAGGTGAAGTGTCGGAAGACCATAGGTTGGCTAACATGATGCCACTATTGATGAAAGGTGGTAAGGAAACGCGAGGGAACTATAAGCCGGTGTGCCTGATATCGGTGGTGGGAAAGTTACTAGAAGGAATTTTGAGGGACAGGATATACACGTATTTGGAAAGGCAAGGACTGATTAGGGACAGTCAACATGACTTTGTGCGTGGGAAATCATGTCTCACAAACTTGATTGAGTTTTTTGAAGAAGTAACAAAGAAGATTGATGAGGGCAGATATGGGGATGTGATCTATATGGACTTCAGTAAGGCGTATGTCATGGTTCCTCATGGAAGGCTGGTTAGCAAGATTAGATCTCATGGAATACAGGGAGAACTACCATTTGGAGACAGAACTGGCTCGAAGGTAGAAGATAGAGGGTGGTGGTGGAGGGTTGCTTTTTAGACTGGAGGCCTGTGACCAGTGGAGTGCCACAAGGATCAGTGCTGGGTCCACTACTTTTCATCATTTATATAAATGATTTGAATGTGAACATAGGAGGTACAGTTAGTAAGTTAGCAGATGACACCAAAATTTGGAGATGTAGTGGACAGTTGAGAAGGTTACCTCAGTACAATGGGATCTTGATCAGATGGGTCAATGGGCTGAGGAGTGGCAGATGGAGTTTAATTTAAATAAATGCGAGATACTGAATTTTGGAAAAGCAAATCAGAGCAGGACTTATACACTTAATGGTAAGGTCCTGGGGAGTGTTGCTGAGCAAAGAGACTTTGGGAGTGCAGGTTGAAGCACATTCCTTGTTTGTCTCACCTCTTAGCAACAGTCCTTGACTTTGATATCTGCGTTCACTTAATTGCATAAGCCAAAGTCTGGATCCAGCCTCTCCACCCACCCTTTATCTCTTGTGTGTTCGTGGGGTGTGCCAATCCCTAATTGCCCTTGAACTAAATGGTTTGTTTGGCTATTCCAGACGGCAGTTAAGAATCAACCACATCACTGGGTTTTGAATCACATGTCGGCCAAAATGGTTAAGGACAGCAGATTTCCTCCCTAAAGTGAACCAGTTGTTATGCAATTAACATTGGTTCAGTGAGGCCAGCTTTTTGCCCAGCCTGGACGTTCTTCATACCCACTCAGTATGTTCCCACTCTGCTGCCTCCCCATTCATCGACTGAAACATGCACCTCTGTGGTGTCTTGCCTTCCCACAGCCAATCAGAATCTGAATACACTCATTTTCCAATTGAATGCTTCATGACTCTTGGTTATTGTCCTTCCTTCTGTTCACTCATCACCAACAGATTCCTTACGTAAAACGTATAGAGACAGACTATTTGGCTCATCTGCTCTCCGGTGCATGCAAGTGCTCATCTCAACCAATCAGCAAGTTCTTGTAATCCTTTCTTCCTCATGCGTTTATGCAGTTAAATATATCTCTTGTACTTGACTACTCCCTGCTGCGGTCAAGTTCTACATCTTCCATCTCTGGGGAAGAACTTTCTCCTGGATTCCCAGTTGGAGTAATTTATGACTATTGCATATTGACAGTTTACACTTGGGGTCTCTCTCCAAAAAAAACACACAGTCATAGAGTTGTACAGCATGGGGAAAGACTCTTTGGCATGGAAAAGTGGACCAACCAGATATCTTAAATGAATCTAGTCTCATTTGCCAGCATTTGGCCCACATCCCTCTAAACCCTTCCTATTCATATATCCATCTAGATACCTCTTAAATGTCATAATTGCATCTGCTTCCACCACTTCCTCTGGTACCACTCTCTGGATGGAAAAAGGTTGCCCCTTAGGTGCCTTTTAGATCTTTCCCCTATCACCTTAAACCTATAATTTTGGACTTCCCTACCCAGGGGAAAAGACCTTGATTGTTCACCCTATCCATGCCCCTCATGATTTCATAAACCTCTATAAGGTCACCCCTCAGCGTCCGATGGTCATGGGAAAATAGCCCCAGCCTATTCAGCCTCTCTTGGCAAGATCCTTGTAAATCTTTTCTGAACCCTTTCAAGTTTCCTATAATTGAATGCAGTATTCCAAAAGTGGCCTAACCAATGTCCTGTACAGCCGTGACATGACATCCCAACTACCCCTATACAGTACTCAATGCACTGACCAATAAAGGCAAGCTTACCAAACAGAGCTACTATCTTCTCTATTGTCAACCCGATCAAAACCAAATCTGTCCTCGCTATGATTTTTCTGTTGTGCCTTGCCAGAGTTCCCAGGTGATTAATCTTTCTCCATCCCTGGACAATTCCTCTTCCTGGATTCACTGTCCAAAGGCCGGTCCGATCCATTGAGTTGCAAAGTCCTTCAAGGATAGTGGCAAATAAATGTCATCTCTATCCCAGTCAGGATGGGAGATCATACCCTAGATCTGTGATACACCAGGCGGGCCCCACACTAGCAGTGTGTGTTGCCATGGCACCATATACCTTCATGTGCATGTTGCAGTCTGGATAGTGACAGCAGAGGCTCCTATATTCTTTGCACCACCAACCTGGGATCTCTCCCACTGTCATTGCACTCTATTAGCTTGTGTTGGAAGGACGTTTGAGACTCAACCACTTCGGCCACGTCGTCGACGGCGTTATTTCTTTTGCCATCGAACCCTTGAATGGGGCTGGATCCTGGAGTTTCTGGCTCAGAAGCAGGGACACTACCCACTGCATCATCAGACCTCCTATCCTGGAGAGGATTAACCACTCCCTCCACTGAAACACAATACTCCCACACAGCTCAAATCCGGTGGGCAGCTGGAAGACTGAAACACAGAGGAGTGTAAAACTGGAATCAATCTTAACCTGGGAATAATCCATGGTGAGTAATGCAACTTGTCAATATTTGTGATTACATCACGCACAGCCAAAACAATGGCCCTTTCAGCTAAAAACACATTGCTTAGTCAGTGTCACAAGCAAACATTCCGGATAAAGAGGAATCACTGAAGTCGTCCAGATGTTTGAATCTGAATGTCTGTCTACCTCCTCCCCCACCCAAGTACCGGGATCACCAAGCTTCTAGCAGGAAGCTTTGTTAAATGTCCAGCAGACACACTGGGAAAATTTTCTGAGAAGAATTACGTTGTCATTTACTAAATTTTATTGGAAGCCATATCTGCTTCTGCAAAACAAAAATGGGGATCAAGTCTGTCCAGTGGAGAGCTAGGAATCAGCCAACCAGGAAATGAACATTGAACATTACAGCGCAGTACAGGCCCATCGGCCCTCGATGTTGCGCCGCCCTGTCATACTAATCTGAAGCCCATCCCACCCACACTACTCCATGTACATCAATATGCCTGTCCAATGTCGACTTAAATGCACTTAAACTTGGCGAATCTACTACCGTTGCAAGCAAAGCATTCCATACCCTTACTACTCTCTGAGTAAAGAAACTAGCTCTGACATCTGTCATATACTTCTCTCCCCTCACTTTAAAGTTGTGTCCCCTTGTGTTTGCTGTTCCCATATTTGGAAAAAGGCTCTCCCTGTTCACCCTATCTAACCCTCTGATTATCTTGTATGTCCCTATTAAGTCACCTCTCAACCATCTTCTCTCTAACGAGAACAGCCTCAAGGCCCTCAGCCTTTCCTTCTAAGACATACCAGGAAACATCCTAGTAAATCTCCTCTGCACCCTTTCCAAAGCTTCCACATCCTTCTTATAAGGCAGTGACCAGAACTGTACACAATGCTCCAAGTGTGGCCGTACCAGAGCTTTGTACAGCTGCAGCATAACCTCCTGGTTCCGGAACTCAGTCCCTCTATTAATAAAGGCCAAAACACTCTATGCCTTCTTAACAACCCTGTCAATCTAGTGGCAACTTTCAGGGATCTGTGTACGTGGACACTAAGATCCCTCTGCTCATCTACACTCCCAAGAATCTTACCAGTACTTTGCATTCCGATTACTCTGTCCAAAGTGTATCACCTCACACTTGTCCACATTAAACTCCATTTGCCACCTCTCAGCCCAGCTCTGCATCCTATCTAAGTCTCTCTGCCACCTACTACATCCTTCGCCACTATCCACAACTCTACCGACCTTAGTGTCGTCCACAAATTTACTAACCCACCCTTCTAAGCCCTCATCCATTTATAAAAATGACGAACAGCAGTGGACCCAACACCGACCCTTGCGGTACGCTGCTACTAACTGGACACCAAGATGAACATGTTCCATCAACTACAACCCTCTGTTTTCTTTCAGCAAGCCAATTACTGATCCAAACTGCTATGTCTCCCACAATCCCATTCCTCCACATTTTGTATAATAGCCTACTGTGGGGAACCTTATCGAACGTCTTGCTGAAATCCATATACACCACATCAACTGGTTTACTGTCATCTACCTGTTGGTCACTTTGTCAAAAAAGTCAATAGGATTCGTTCGGCTCGACCTACCCTTCACAAAACCGTGCTGACTGTCCCTGATCAGATTATTCTTTTCTAGATGGTTATAACCTTTTCCAACACTTTACCAACAAATGAAAGGTCTGCTCACTTCTTGATTGATTGATTGTTGGAGGGCATGTGGAGGACAGATCTCTCATCATGACCCATTTGTGGGGGCTGGGGTAACCAGAATTAGATCAAACCTTCATAACTGGTCTAACCAAAGTTAGCAGCCATTAGTCCCAATGAGCTGTCCTACCAAACCAAATCAAACCAATCATCCATTCTTATCCCTCTCCCGCCCACCCACCCACCCAAGAAGGTACTGGTGAGCTGCCTTCTTGAATCGCTGCAGTCCATTTGCTGTGGGTATGCTGTAAGGGAGGATTTTCCAGGATTTTGACCCAGTGACACTGAAGGAATGGTGATGTACTTCCAAATCAGCATGGTGCATCAGCTGCCCTTGTCCTTCCAGATGCCAGAGGTCACAGATTTGTAGAAGGAGCCTTGCTGCAGCACATCCATTGAGCATTGGTGGTGGAGGGAGGGAGTGTTTGTGATGTAGTGGGCTGCTTTGTCCTGGATGGTGTCAAACATCTTTGAGTGTTGTTGGAGCTATTCAGGTAAGTGAAGAGTATTCCTTCTCACTCCTGACTGTTGACTTGTAGATGGTGGAAAGGTTTGGGAGACAGTGAGTCACTTACAGCTGTGGTACACTCACATTTGTCTTTGCATCTTGATTTCCCCACATTACCAGGGAAACTCAGCTATTTGATGCGGAGAGTTATCCCAATAGCAAGCACAAACAGAGACTGAAAGACCTGTCCTACAAAACCATCCAATTGGCAGTGTCAAACTTGTAGACTTTTTCCATCAATTACTCTGACAAGCCCTTTCAATACATCCACTGCTGTCCCTCTGACATAACATCACCAAGTCCTGATCACGCCATCACCTTTTAAAGCTCATTGACATATCCAGTAATGCCTTGATTTTAAAAATCCCATACTTGTGTTCAAATTCTTCTTCTGTCTCACTGCTTCTCTCTAATCCTGGTCATCTTCCCTAGCCCTTACGACTATCCAAGATCTCTGCACTCTGCCAACTCTGGCCTCTTGAGCATACTCCAATTCCCATTGGCAGCCACACCTTCAGCTGGCTGGACCGTGAGCTCTAGAATTCCGTCCCTCAACCTCTCTCCTTTAAGGTGTTCCTCTGTCCACTGTATCTCCTAGTGTGGCTTGGTGTTAAATTCTGTTCGTAAACTGGAATTGGGGTCTCATAACGAGTCCATAACAGGCCGACTCCTCTTGCATAACGCAAGCCTTATAGCTCCATCTCTCAGAAGTGTCCCACAGGGTTGCCAACTGTATTCCTGGAAGTTTCTTAACCAGCTCCAAGTTCCTGCTTTGGTTGACTCCACTCCTCACACTCCCAACTCCCACAGGCAACCAAAAAGCGGGTAGAATCTGTACTCCCTTCAGCCCAGTGACACTCAGTACTCTGAAGTGTCTTACAACTAGTTTAAAAAGAAACACTGGGAGGGGAGAGAGAGAAAATAAGAGTGAATAAAAATCCTGAGAGATTTCCTTTCCGGACTAGCCCCCAGCAGCTTAGTTAATCTGATTGTTGAGGTCGTGAGATAATCCTGGTTTCTCTGGCGAGGCCTAACCTAGAGTGATTAGCCGAAGATGCTTCCTTATAGCTGATTAATTTTAAAACCATTCCTCAGGACGTTTAAGAAATGACATCCTTTGCATTCCACCAGGTAGGCGACACATCCCAGAAACTCTGGAATATTAACCTCAAACCCTTTGCAGAACCTGAAGTGACAGAAAGTGGCCATTCGGCCCAATATGAGAAGCATTTTCCCCATCCACCCTGCTCCTTTTCATTGGCCCTGCAACATAGTTTTACAAGTTCCTTTCTGCCTCCACCCTCCCCCCCCCAATTTCAGTCAGTTTATTCTAGATTGCAACTCAAAATTATTTCACCTCGCTTCCCCATTCCTGCAGTGACAAGTCACTGATGCTGTACATTTAAACACAGATATCAAATTTTGACCTCATTTGTGGGCTCCAGACAGAGCAAGAGCAACGAAGCCTAATGACAATCAACGAGTAACAGCCGACACGGTCGAGACTTTTGAGGCAATCAGCCTCTGAGCTCTCCCCGGTTTCTACACGAACACATTCTGTCACTTGCAAAGTGCCACTCTGAGGATAAGGCTGCAAACTCACATCCAGTGACCTGCCGTCGCCCTGGTCACCGCACTCCGCCCTGAGCCCCTCCAGCTCCCTCCTGAGCCTCGCCACTTCGGCTGACTGCAGGAGCTGAGTGGCCAGGCACAGCAAGACTCCGGCCAGAGCAGCGAGCCCCAAGGAGACCGGCGAAACCATCTGCTTCCCACTCCTCTGCGGGCGGCCGAGCGAAGTGAGAGCAGGGACCAAGCCGCTGCGAGAGCAGCTGGATTCTGGCCCAAAGTGGGAGGGAAACTTTCACTGAGCCAGGTCCTAGTTTCACGAATTGCTAAACAGGCAGCCTAAAACAATCAAATAAAACACGGCGCATAACATTATAATCCAGGTTAAACCCTTGATTTGTTTTTAACATTACAGCTGCAAATTCTGATTGGTTAACAGAGCGAAAACTGGGATTAAGGAGACAGGCAACAGCAGCTCAGGTGCAAGATCTGGCAAAGCTGAGAGGGAGCTGGAAGTGTTACACCGATCATGAAGAGAAAGCTGACAAAGATTCCCCGTCCCCACCCAAGCCCACAGGGCCCAGCCTTACTCAGTCTGTACAAGGAACAAGTGGCGACAATATCAGCGGTTCAGGGACCCAGAGACTGGGGCGAACGTTCAGGTCAGGGCTGGGACACGGGGCCAAACCATAGACTCCTCACCGTGTGGAAGCAGGCCATTCAACCCATCGAGTTCACTCCGGCCGCCCGAAGAACATCCCGCCTCTCGCGTCACCTTGTATTTCCCACGGCTAACCCACCCAGCCTGCACATCCCTGGCCACTGTGGGTTAATACCCCATGGCCAAACCACTTGGCCTGCACGTCCCTGGACACTACAGAGCAATGTGGGGGTCTGGATTAGAGTGGTGCTGGAAAGACACAGCAGATCAGGCAGCATCCAATAGCAATTTACCGTGTCTAATCCACAACCTACACATCCCTGGATAATATGGGTAATTTGCCATAGCTAATCCACCCTAACCTGCACATCCTTGGATACTATGGACAATTTACCATGGCTAATCCACCTAGTTGGCACACCCCTGGATACTCTGGGGCAATTTACCATGGCAAATCACCGAACCTATGCATCCCTTGATACTACAGGCTATTTACCATGGCTAATCCACCTAACCTGCACATCTTTGGACTGTGGGAGGAGACTGGAGTACCTGGAGGAAACCCATGCAGATATAGGGAGAACGTGCAAACTCCACACAGACAGTTGGACAAAGGTGGAATTGAACCCTGGTTCCTGGTGCCATGAGGCAACTGTGCTAACAACTGAGCCACCTTGTAGATGCTGGAATTTAAATTCCATTTTAAAAAGAAAAATCTGTAATTGGAAGGTAGCCCTAGCAATTGTGGCCTTGAGACTATTGTCAGAAAAATCCATCTGGTTTTGCGAATGGGAAGGTTTGGCCATCTTTACCTGGTCTGCTCTACCCGTGACTCCAGACCCACAGTGATGCAGGTGACAGTCACCCCTCCTGTCTGACAAGCCGCATCCCCGCTACACTTGTTTTTCTGTCAGCAGCACACCTGACTCTTGACTGTTCTCTGAAACAGCCGAGCACATTGCAATTCCCAAATATCTTCCCATCGTGGCCCTGGTTTGGTGCTTGAAATTTGCTGAGAACCCAGAACCCTGTGGGGGATCAGAGTAGGGGTATCCCAGTGTATGCGGGGCTGGGGATGGAGATGACAACCCCCCCTATTCATGTACTTATCCAAATGTCTTTGAAATGTTGTAATGTGCCTGCATCCATCACTTCCTCAGGAAGTCCATTCCACATACAGACCACCCTTGTGTAAATATTTTGCCCTCTATGTCATTTCTAAATCTCTCTCCTCTCACCTTAAAAATATGCCCCCTAGTCTTGAAATACCCCACCCGAGGGTGAAAAACACCTGCCATTAACTCTATCCATGCCCCTCATGATTTTGTAAACCTCTATAACATCACCTCTCAATCTCCTACATTCCAGTGAAAAAAGTCTCTGCCTATCCAGCCTTTCTTTATAATTCAAACCTTCATTCCCAGCGACACCCTGGTAAATTTCTTCTGAACCCTCTCTAACTTTATAATATCCTTCCTATAACAGGGAGACCTGAACTGGAGACAGTACTCCAGAAGAGGCCTCACCAATGTCCTGTACAACTTCAACATGACATCCCAACTCCTGTACTCAAAAGGTCTGAGTAATGAAGACAAGCGTGCTAAATGCCTTCTTAACCACTCTGTCTATATGTGAGGCAAACACATACTTGTACCTCTAAGTCTCTCTGTTCTACAACCCTACCATTAATTGTATAAGTCATGCCCTTGTTTATTGGCTCAAAATACAATACTTTGCATTTATCCAGATTGAACTCAGAAAGTGAGGACTGCAGATGCTGGAGATCAGAGTCGAGAGTGTGGTGCTAGAAAAACACAGCAGGTCAGGCAGCATCCGAGGAGCAGGAAAATCGACGTTTCGGCAGCAGTCCTTCATCAGGAATCTGAAATTCCTGATGAAGGGCTTATACCCGAAATGTCGATTCTCCTGCTGCTCAGATGCTGCCTGACCTGCTGTGTTTTTCTAGCACCACACTCTCGACTCCAGATTGAACTCAATCTGCTGTACTTTTTCCAGTCCTCCCTGCGCCCTGGACATAAAACAGATTATCCTTTAGTCAGTACCACCAAACTCATCCCTGCCTGCAGAGAAATTGTCCAGTTGGAAGATGGGGCCCTGACTGAGACCTACAGCAAGATCCAAAGGCAAGTCTGAGGCTTCCGCACCCTTTAGAAGTCAGCTTATCCAACACTCTGATTTCCCAATACCCTCAATCCAGCTAAGCTCCACTCAGCTTTCACCGCATAGTTCAACTCTTCCAGCCACCCACTACCGACCTATGTAAACTCCCAGAATCCTAAATCCTTCAATTCAAAAATACTCATTGTCCTATTTCAATCCATCTATTAGTTACTCTGCCCTCCCTCAGTCCCACACCCATAGTCCTCCCCTCCCTGAGATCTCTGCCCTCTTCCAATTCTGGCCTCTTGCTCATCACAGGTTTCTGTCTCACTACAATCGGTGGCCGTACGCTCGGCTGCCTAAGCCTCAAGCCCTGGAATGACCCCTTTTAGCCCTTTCTCTGTCTCTTTATCACTTTCCTCCATTCGGACACTCCGGACTCCTTGACCAAAGCATCGTGATGTCACTCAATGCTGTGTTATGTCTGAGGACTCTCCTGTGAGGTCCCTTTTGGGAGCTTTTAACACATGAAAGGTGATGTATAAATGCAGGATGTTGTTGCAAGGTCATGATCTCTAACTCAACTTTAAGCTGTCACTTCTTGTTTGCTTGGCCCTCTCTAAAAATCAGGACTTAAACCTTTCTTAACCTTCCTCCTGACCCCTGCCAGATTACAAAAACGTGCACACTATAGAGTTCTATCCAATATCGTTTCTTCCAAATGCAAGCAAAGCAATTTTTTTAAGAAGTAACAATAACTGATGCCTGGTAACCAATAAGTGGAAAGAAGTTATTACTAAACAAGTTCCTTAAGTTCAAATTGTGTTCCAACCTGGGAATATCCTGAGAGCAAAATACCGGAGACATCAAGTGTAACTGCTGAAAGCGAAGGCTGCGGTGTCGGAAACCCAGCCACCAGTTGTTGCACAGCAAGATCCCAGAACATGATAAATACAGGATTATTTGTTTTCATGATGTTGAGGTATGAATGTTGGCCTGGAAATGACAGTTAGCAACTCTCCCCAGTCTTCTCTAAAACATTGAGGGGGTGTCAGAGGCTCTGTTTAACATCTCTTGACTATGCTGCATGTCCTCAGTGTTTCACTGAATTCTCTTTATTTGCACTCATACTACATGGAAACAGACCCCACCGTCCAACTCATCCATACCGACCAGGTTTCCCAAACTAAACTACTCCCACTTCCCTGCATATCCCTCTAAACGTTTCCTATTCATGTACCTGTCCAAATGTCTTTTAAATGTTGGAACTGTACCTGCATCTACCAAAGATTTCTAACAGATTTGTCAGGCACAAACTCTCCTTGACAAATCTGCGCAGACTTAGTCCTATTTTCCCATGCACTTTCAAGTACTTTGCAATCTCATCCTTAACAATCATAGAATCCCTACAGTATGGAAACAGGCCAATTGGCCCAACAAGTCCACACCAACACTACTAAGAATAACCCACCCAGACTCATGTCCCTACCCTATTGCTCAAATTTCCCCTGACTAATGCACCTAACCTACACATCCGTGAACACTGTGGACAACTTTGAATGGCCAATCCACCCTAACCTGTATATCTTTTTACTGTGGGAGGAAACCCACACAGACATGGGGAGAATGTGCAAACTTTACACAGGGTGGAATCGAACTCAGGTCCCTGGCACTATGTGGCAGCAGTGCAAGCCACCGTGCCACCCATGGAATCTAATAATGGACTCTAAAATCTTACCAACAACTGAAGTCTGGCTAACTGGCTTAGTTTCTTGTCTTCTGCCTCCCTCCCTTCTTAAGCAGGGGTGTTAGATTATTCATTTTCCACTGAGATCTGGACAGGAAAGCCTTAGGGACAGACTCCCTCAAATTATCATACAGTCATAGAGTTGTGCAACATGGAAACAAACCCTTGGTTATTAACTCATCCATGCCAACCCACTATCCTAAATTAATCTAGTCCCATTTGGCCCATATTCTTCTAAACGCTTCCTAATCATGTACCCATCCAGATCCCTTTTAAATGTTGTAATTGTACCAGCCCCCACCACTTCCTCTGTCCATACACACATCACCCTCTGTGTGAAAAACTTGTCTGTTAAGTCCCTTTTGAATCTTTCCCCTGTCACCTTAAACCTATACCCTCTAGTTCTGGACTCTACTACCCTACCAAAGATTTCTAACAGATTTGTCAGGCATAACCTCCCCTTGATGAAACTGTGCTGACTAGTCCTACTTTCCCATGCATTTTCAAGTACTCTGCAATCTCATCCTTAATAATGGACTCTAAACTCTTACCCATAGCATATTCACTCCCATCTATTCAAGGTTTGTGAGAAGATTTGTAGCTCGGGTGCTCGTTGTTGTGGTTCTGTTTGCCGAGCTGGGAATTTGTGTTGCAGACATTTCGTCCCCTGTCTAGGTGACATCCTCAGTGCTTGGGAGCCTCCTGTGAAGCGCTTCTGTGATCTTTCCTCCGGCATTTATAGTGGTTTGTTTCTGCTGCTTCCGGTTGTCAGTTCCAGCTGTCCGCTGCAGTGGCCAGTATATTGGGTCCAGGTCGATGTGTTTGTTGATTGAATCTGTGGATGAGTGCCATGCCTCTAGGAATTCCCTGGCTGTTCTCTGTTTGGATTGTCCTATAATAGTAGTGTTGTCCCAGTCAAACTCATGTTGCTTGTCATCTGTGTGTGTGACTACTAAGGATAGCTGAGTTTGACTGGGACAACGCTACTATTAAAGGACAAGCCAAACAGAGAACAGCCAGGGAATTCCTAGAGGCATGGCACTCATCCACAGATTCAATCAATAAGTACATCGACCTGGACCCAATATACCGGCCACTGCAGCGGACAGCTGGAACTGACAACCGGAAGCGGCAGAGACAAACCACTATAAATGCCGGAGGAAAGATCACAGAAGCACTTCACAGGAGGCTCCCAAGCACTGAGGATGTCACCTAGACAGGGGACGAAACGTCTGCAACACAAATTCCCAGCTCGGCAAACAGAACCACAACAACACTCCATCTATGCCCCTCGTGATTTCATAAACCTCTATAAGGTCACCCCTCAGCCTCTGACACTCCAGGGAAAATAGCCCCAGCCTATTCAGCCTCTCCCTCGAACTAAAACCCTCCAACCCTCTTTGTAAATCTTTTCTGAACCCTTTCAAGTTTCACAACTTTTTTATAGCAGGGAGACCAGAACTGAATGCAGTATTCTGAAAGTGGTCTAACCAATGTACTGTACAGCTGCAACATGACATCCCAACTGCTATAATCTGCAGGAAAGAGGTTGAAGCCTTAGGGAAAATGTCAAAAAGTGTTTGTCCATTCATGGATTGTGCTGGCTATATTGGCAATTATTGCCAAATGCCCTTGATGGTAAGCTGGTGAGTCTTTGGAATATATGATTATCTACTATTCCCTAAGGAGGGAATTCCAGGATTTTAGACCACAGAACATTACAGCACAATACAGGCCCTTCAGCCCTCAATGTTGTGCCAACCTGTGAAACTGATCTTAAAGCCCATTTAAACTACATTATTCCATTATCATCCATATGTTTTATCCAATGACCATTTATGACCCTGGGAAAGTAACGGAACATTGATATAATTCCAAATCAGGAGTGTGCGTGGTTTAGAAATAGTGTTCTCATGTATGTTGAAAATGTGTTGCTGGAAAAGCGCAGCAGGTCAGGCAGCATCCAAGGAGCAGGAGAATCGACGTTTCAGGCATAAGCCCTTCTTCAGGAATGAAGAAGGGGTTATGCCCGAAACGTCGATTCCCCTGCTCCTTGGATGCTGCCTGACCTGCTGCGCTTTTCCAGCAACACATTTTCAGCTCTGATTTCCAGCATCTGCAGTCCTCACTTTCTCATGTATGTTGCCAGGACTGAAGGGTTTGAGTTATAAGGAGAGGCTGGATAGGCTGGGACTTTTTTCCCCTCGAGCATTGGATGCTGGGAGGTAACTTTATAGAGGTTTATAAAACCTTGAGGGCCACTGGTAAGATGAATAGCCAGCGTCCTTTTGCAGCAATGAGGGATCCAAAATTAGAGGACATAGGTTTAAGGTCAGAGGAAAAGATTTTAAAAGGACCTAAGGGGCAATGTTTTCACGTGGAGGGTGGTACAAGTTTGGAATGAGCTGCCAGACAAAGTGGTAGAGAGACGGGTACAATTACAGCATTTAAAAAGACATTTGGGCAGCTACAAGGATAGGAAAGGTTTAGAAGGATATGGGCCAAATGCAGACAAATGGGACCAGTTCGGTTTGGGATACCTGGTCGACATGGACAGTTTGGGCCAAAGGGTCTGTTTCTGTGCTCAGTGACTCTATCTCCTACTGCCTTTGTCCTATTGGGTTGTGCTGCAATGGGTATGTTGCAATGGGTTGTTTGCAGTTGAGCCTGGGTTGCAATTGAGCTAATGTTGGCTTAGTTGTTGCATTTATTTCCAGTCTATTCGACACACCCTTACTCAGAATAGGTGTTACCCTTCAAATTCTTGTTGCTGTCAAGGTTTATACAATGAAGAATGTATTTGAAGGGTTGTGCTGTCAATGGAGCCATCTGTATACTGCAAGTTACCACAATTTCCACATCAGCAGTGTGATGATGACCCAGATCTTCTGGGAGTTTTAGGGTGTTGGTTGAGAGATAAATATTATCCCAGGACTTTGGGGAAAAGGGCTCAGTTACATCTCTTGGAAATAGTGGTCATGGGATCATTACCATCCACCTCTTCTAACTATAGCACCTCTGACTGTCCCCCAGAAGCACAGGCTGACAGGAACGGGAAATTGTAAGAGGACAGAAAGACATTTCAGTTACCAACATCTATCATTAGGTCTCTCATTGATGCAAATCAATTTAAGTCAGTACAACTTTGTCAATTTTCCACTCTTACCAATGAGAATGCAGCTGTGAATTTGCAAAAATGTGAGTAAGAAGCAGGAGTGGGCTATGCAGCCCCTCAGGACCTCTCTCTGCCTCACAGCACCAGAGACCCAGGTTCGATTCCCCATGGAGTTTGCATGTTTGATTAGATTAGATTACTTACAGTGTGGAAATAGGCCTTTCGGCCCAACAAATCCACACCAACCCTCTGATGAGCAGCCCACCCATACTCATTCCCCTATGTTTACCCCTTCACCTAACACTACGGGCAATTTAGCATGGCCAATTCACCTCACCTGCACATTTTTGGACTGTAGGAGGAAACCAGCACAGACACGGGGAGAATGTGCAAACTCCACACAGACAGGTGCCTGAGGCGGGAATTGAACCCGGGTCTCTGGCGCTGTGAGGCAGCAGTGCTAACCACTGTGCCACCCACATGTTCTCCCCGTGTCTGCGTGGATTTCCTCCCATTTCCTCCCACAGTCCAAAGATGTACTGGTTAGGGAGGATTGGCTGTGCTAAATTATCCCATGGTGTCCAGGGATGTGCTGGCAGGGTGGATTCGCCATGGGAAATGTAGAGTTACAGGGATGGGAGAATATGGGGGGTTATGGGATGCTATTTGGCGGGTTGGTGCAGACTTGATGGGTTGAATGGCTTCTTTCTGTATTGTAAGGATTCCGAGAAGTGCACTGGGAGCATCAGCGCAGATATCATTCTCAGGTCTGTGGGCACATAGTGACTTAGAACTCGCTCTTGGACACCAGTACCCACCTCCTCACCTAATCAGTATTGAAATTGATGGCACAGGAGGACATTCTGCCCATCATGCCCTGTGTTAGCCCTTCGAGCTTTCCAATTAGTGCAACTCATCCCACCCTTTCCCCATAGAGTTCTGCAATTTTCACCCCCTCAAATATTTATCGAATCCCTTTCTGAAAGTTCCCACTGAATCTGCTTCCACCGCCCTTTCAGGCAGCGAGTTCCAGATCACAATTACTCAATGTGTGAAAAAGAATCTCATTTCCTCTGCCCATTCTTTTACCAAAGACATTAAATTGGTCCCTCTGTGTTTTCCAAGTAGCTGAGAACCATTTCTCCTTATTTACTCCATCAAGACTTTGCAAGATTTTGACAACCTTGCTTCAATCCTTTTTTTAATATGAACAATAGCAGAAATGGCTGGAAAGGCTCAGCGGGTCTAGCAGCATCTGTGGAGAGAAATCAAAGTTAACATTTCAGGTTCAATGACCTTTCTTCATTGCTCAAAGCAGAACAATCTCAGATCCCCCAGTCTCTCCACGTAACCGATGTTGTTTGAGTAAATCCCCCTCTAACACAATGGGACACCTTGCCGAACTTCCCCCCCCCCCCCACCTCTCCAAAGATGACACACAGGGCTCAATCCAGAATAAAAAATAATGTATTGAAATACAATAATACCGACAAAGGCCTTTTTCGTAGCAGCAACATTACAAAGCTTCGCTTGAGAGCTGACATCTCCTTGAATGAAAGTTAGGGGATGGCGCTTCAAATCAAATCACAGTTAGATACAGTTCAATCCAAATTCACAGTTTTTGAAGTAACGACAACAACTTTGGATGGAAACGTTCACCCGGACGTGTTCCTGAACAGACATCACACAATCTCCACCCTCTCACCATTGACAGGGGGAAGGTGATGGGTGACCAGTCAGAAAGCAGAGACCCCGCTCTCCACCTCTCAGACTTTAAGATTGTCCAATTCTCCCCCAACCAGTTTCCTGGGCTTTATTTATGAGGACGGAGAGCTCTTGCCAAACTTGTGCAGGTCGACCTAGAGCTGGGGAGGTGTGGGGGGGGGGGGGGGGGGGGGGGAGGTGTCCAGATCTGGTTGCCATGCTTTAGGAAAGAGGTGTAGGTATTGGGGGGGAAAAAAAAGAGCAGGGGATGTTGTAGAGTTAGCTCTGCTGCTGGGTACATGGTCCCTGTCTTTACATGTACACTGCATCCCTCCCCCCCCCCCCCCCAACTCCTTGGTAATTTTGGTTGTGTCCAGTTTCTCAGATGATGAGCAACTGCACCCTAACGAAGTGCAAATACAGACAGAGAACCATGAACCCCCCCCCCTCCCCCCGACAAAAGGGATGTGCCGCAGAAAAATCATTCCCATTAACACTTTACATTACTAAATGACAACTCACGTTTGGTTAAATATACATACACACTATAAATCAAAACTAACACCCCCAAGTCATGGAGATGCTGAGGCTGTAGAGGGACAAGTGAAAATGACTTCTTGTTGGTTACGGGATCAACAGGTGAAGATAGAAATCAGCCACGATCCTCCATGAAGGATGGAGCAGGCTCAATGGGCTGAATGAAATGCAAAGAGGCAGTATTTAGAACATTATCATCCAGTCACATGCAGGCACAGGTTCAGATATTGCTGGCTCAGCAACCATTCATAGAATGGAACATCGAATCCATATAGTGGGAGCAGGCCATTTGACCTATTGAATCCGCACCGACCATCTGTAGAGCATCCCATTCCTGTAACCCTGCATTTCCCATGGCTGACTCACCTAGCCCGCACATCCTTGGACACTGTGGACAATTTAGCATGGCCAGTCCACCTAACCTTCACATCTTTAGACTGTAGGAGGAAACCGGAGCACCCAGAGGAAATCCACAGGGAGAGGGTGCAAACTCCACACAGGCAGTCACCCGAGATTGGAATTGAACCTGGATCCTTGGCACCGTGAGGCAGCAGTACCAGCAGCTGAGTATCTCTTCAGATTTTGATTCACAGTTACTAAGGACCCTGTAACTCGTTGAAAAACCTTCCAACATATTATTTGAAATCAAAGACAAATAAACCTTCCAGAATTTAGGTTAGCAGATTAGGTGCAGTCAATAAACAGCGACTGAGACCAGAATTGTATGTAGTATTCCAAAAGTGGTCTCCTTCCTATTGGAAGGATGTTGCAAAACTTGAAAGGGTTCAGAAAATATGTACATGGATGTTGTCAGGGTTGGAGGGTTTTAGCTATAGGGAGACGCTGAATAGGCTGGGGCTGCTTTCCCGGAGCGACAGACGCTGAGGGGTGATCTTATAGAGGTTTATAAAATCATAAAGGGCATGGATAGGATAAATAGACAAGTCTTTCCCCTGGGGTGAGGGAATCCAGAACTAGAGGGCATACGTTTCGGGAGAGGGGGGGGAAGAGACCTGAGGGGCCACCTTTTCACACAAAGGGTTGTGTATGTATGGAATGAGCTGCCAGAGGAAGTGTGGAGGCTGGTACAATGACAATGTTTAAAAGGCATCTGGATGGGGATATGAATAGGAAGGGTTTAGAGGGATATTAGCTAAATGCTGGCAAATGGGATGAGATTAGGTTAGGATATCTGGTCAGCATGGAGGAGTTAGACCAAAGGGTCTGTTTTCATGCTGTACATCTCTCTGACTCTATAATGTCCTGTACAGCTGCAACATGACATCCCAACCCCTATATTCAATGCACTGACCAACAAAGGCAAGCATACCAAACACTTCCTTCACCACCCTGTCTCCCCGTGACTTCACTTTCAAGGAACTATGAACTTGCAATCAAAAGGTCTCTGTTCAGCAAAACTCCCCAAGAGCTACCATTAAGTGTATTCGACCCACCTTTCGGCCTTTCCAAAATGCAACACCTCACATTTATCTAAATTAAACTCCATCTGGCATCCCTTGGCCCATTGACCCATCTGATCAAGATCCCGTTGTATTCTGAGGTAACTTTCTTCACTGTCCACTACATCACCAATTTTAGTGTCATCTGCAAACTTACTCAACATACCTCCAATATTCACATCCAAATCACTTATACAAATGTCGAAAAGCAGTGGACCCAGCACCGATCCTTGTGACATACCCCTGGTCACAGGCCTTCAGTCCGAAAAACAACCTTCCACCTCCACCCTCTGTCTTCTACCTTCGAGCCAGTTCTATATCCAAGTGGCTGGGTCTCCCTGTATTCCTTGTGGTCCAACCTTGCTAACTAGTGTACCATGAGGAACCTTGTCGAACCTCTTACTGAAGTCTGTATAGACAACATTCATCTCTGCCTTCAATCTTTGTTACTTCCTCAAGAAAACTCAACCAAGTTCATGAGACACGATTTCCCACACTGACTGTCCCTAATCAGTCCTTACCCTTCCAAATACATGTAAATCCTGTCCCTCAGAATCCCCTCCAACAACTTACCCAGCCCTGATGTCTTTGGCTATGCAGTGCTCCATCCAGCCCTCCCTGAATCTTTAAGAGTTACTGTTTTCCTTCTAATCCTCTACTTCCCTCTCTGCAGCTTGACAGAGATCGTTTCAGAATCCGCCCAGTGATTTAAACCAACAAAAATGTTTGCAGCTCACTGAATTCCTGCATGCCCAGTACCTCTTGCCTCTTTTTCCAATACCTGTTATTCTCCTTTACCCTCCTCACCCCTGCCATGCCTCTTCCAACTCTAAAAGACCAATTTTTAAGTAGATTTGTTATTGTGATGTGGGTAGAACATTGCTGCCCCTTCCCTAGCTGCCCCTTTGAAAAGGTGGGAGTCAGCTGCCTTCTTGAACCACTGCAGTCCTGCATGGTGCAGAGACTCCCCACACAGTGTCGTGAGAGAGGGAGTTCCAGGATTCTGACCCAGCGACACCGAGGGAACCGCCGGTATATTTCCAAGTCAGGATGGGGAGTGGCTCAGAGGGGAACTTGAAGGTTTGAAGGTGCTGTCAGAGAAACCCTGGTGAATTTCTGTAGCGCATCTTATAGATGGTACGCATTGCTACTCCTAAGCGTCGGTGGTGGAGGGAGGGGATGTTTGTGGATGTGGTGCCAACCAACCAGGAGCTGCTTTGTCCTGGGATGGTGTCGCGCTTCGAGAATGTTGTTGGAGCTGCCCCCATCCAGGGCAAGTGGAGAGTATTCCCTCACAGTCCTTGTCAATGGTGGGACAGGCTTTGGGGGGAGTCAGGCTGGAGCGATTTGTCCAATGCCCTGATCGGGTCTGACCTCGCCCTCCCCAAAAACAACGGGCTATTTTGGCAACAACATTCACTGTTGTGCTTTTGTTAATTTTCAAGTTCCTTTATCCCTAAAGGTGCCATTTCCTTCCTGAGCGGCCAATCCATCAGAAACCTCCAATCTGAAACCTGCCAATTTAACTATTTAACTGCAACGGGTCTCTCAGTAGCTCCAATGTTCCCTCCATCAACTGGAGCGTCACAGTTACAGAGCTGCCACTGGGGTCAGCGAACACAGGAGAGATCACAGACTGAAATTGGGCCTTTACCTATAATTCCTGCAATCTCGATTTTAAAGACACTTGGGAACAGGATCAGTGCAAATGATTCTCCACTCGCAGTACAGGATGCAGGCTACCCCAACCGAAAACCATAAAGGGAACTAACTGAGTCAGGAAGCTGGGATAAAAAAAAACCCATGAGGAGACAATAACAGCAATGACGAGGGAAAATAGTGAATCACTGCAACCTACAGAAGGTCACTTGGCCCATCATAATACTCCAGCTCTTTAAAAGAGTTTCCTCACTTTGCCTTTCAATCTGTGACCCTGTTGGAATTATTTGTGGGATCATCCTTTATCCCTTTCCCAGGTGGAGATTGTCAACTCTCTCCGAACGGAAAACCCTTCCCGTAACTCCCTCCCTAACAATTTCAAATCTCCGGTCTCTGGTTGTCAATCCTGTCACCAGAGGTCACTTGGGGGAGAAATGGGAAATGAAAGAGAGAGGCTCTGGGAAAAACACAACAGGTAATATCTCAAAGACTTATACAATGCATACATCTTAACTTTCAATAGTGCTTTTTGCTCTCCTATTCCAACTGAGACCTTGGAGGTATTCCTGGATACTTGAACAGGTGACCTTTGCCCCCTGACCCCTGATACTTAATATAGCCAAGGGCCTGACCCTGCCAACCAATCATGAAACAGACAAAAACAAGTCTCCCGCGTTCTTACAAGAAGGAAAATTGTTTGGATAAACTCAAATTGGAGATTAGAAACAGATTGGAAAAGCCTCTTCAGACTGACACCCCACACTTTCACTCTTGTGACCTTTTGCGGCCATGGATCCCGGTACTGTCCTGTTGGCCGCAGCCCTGCAACCCTCAGGCAGCCAGCTATTCGACTGAATGGGGCACCACAGCCAAATCCTCCCCACTGCCCTACACGCACACGCAGCCAGGGTCCTCGTCCCATATCGGGGAAGAATCATGTTGGATATTAAACCCGTGCTTTCTCTCTCTGTCTCTCTCTCTCTCTCTCTCTGTAGAGCTGTTGAGTTTCTCTGCCACTTTCTTTTCGTGTCGCTGTCCAGAGAGTAGGCTCAAAAGTCAGGGAAAAGAGCTAATCTCGGACGACGGGAGGGGCAAATCGCAGAACCCTCTGGGTGTTTTCTCGCGCCAAGTGGTCTGCCGTTGTCGGGATTGCAGGTGAATCTAGCCAAAAGGAAGAAAAGGTACAAGAAAAGTCTGTCTCTCTCCCTCCCTCTCTTTGACACGGCGGTCTCTCAGTTTAAGAAGGCCAGGTTGTATGTAGTAGTCTCCCCACACACTTGCACACACAGACACGCGGACACAGACGTGGTCCCCTTTTACAGCTTGAAGAGCCCGAAGTGAGTGAAGGTTTTGGGTTTGAGGTGCACCCCGGCGATGCTGTAAACACTGATCTGGGACTTCTTCCGGAGCCGAACTAATCCAGACGCTTGGCAAGAATGCACAGCCAGTTGCTGGCTGTAGGTAGGGGTCGGCGGTAATCCCTGAACACACCGAAAAGTCAATTCTTTGTCCACCATCACGTCCAGCTTTAAGTAGGCGGTGGTGTTGTCATCGCAATGAACCTGCAGATACATCGAGAGAGAGAGGTTTGTCAGTTCCACTGACATTCAGGAAAGGAGAACAGAAATGTTCAAGCCTTCAATAGCTCGCTCGCTCTCTTTTTTTCTCTCTCTATCTCTGTCTCTCTTTCCCCCTACCCCTCTCTTTGCTCTTCCTTCTCTTCACTCTCTCTATCTCCTCTCTCTCCGTGATCCCCCCCGTCTATCACCCCAACGTCTCTCCCCCGCCCCATCTTTTTATCTCCCCTCCCCATCTCTGTATTCCCCTTCGCTTTCTCTCTGTCCCCCACACCCCCAGTGTCTTTCTCTGTCCATCTCCCCCTCTCTGTTCCTCTTTACATTTCCCCCTCTCTGCTCCTCTCTCTCTCTGTCCATCCCCCTCTTTCTATACATCCCTTCACCTCCCTATCCCTCTCTCTATCCCCATCTCTTCCCTCCCTGTGCCCCCATTTACATCTGTATCCCCCATACCTCTCCCCCCCAATCGCCCCATCACTTTCCCATCTCTCTCCCTAACCCTGCAAATCTCTCTCTACTCCCCCACGCCGCATCTCTCTCTACCACCCCACACCTCTTCCTCCCACCATTTCTCTCTCCCCTCCCCTGCATCTCTCTCTCCCGCACCCCCCGCATCTCTCTCTCTCTTCCCCCCAACCCCTGACATCTCGCTCTCCCCATCACTCTCTCTCCCATCTGTCTCTCTCTCTAACCCTGCGAATCTCTCTCTACTCCCCCACGCCGCATCTCTCTCTACCACCCCATACCTCTTCCTCCCACCATTTCTCTCTCCCCTCCCCTGCATCTCTCTCTCCCGCACCCCACCGCATCTCTCTCTCTCTTCCCCCCAACCCCCGACATCTCGCTCTCCCCATCTCTCTTTCTATGCCATTCCCCCCCCCCCCCCCCCCATCCCTCTATCCCCCATTCCCATTCTTCAGAATGGAGTCAGAGATTGTGGGTGTGAGTCCCACTCCTGACAATGAAATATCAACCTCAGCAGATGCACCGAGTGGGTGTAGGTGGGGGGAATGGTGGTGGTAGACTTTTGGAATTTCTGGTCCAACAGGGCCCTCAGTATACTTAAGACATACAGCACTAGCCTTCTACATGTTAAAGATATCAAGGGATAGTGGGGAAAAACAGTGTTGAAGAAGATCAACCATCATCTGACCATACAACAATGCCTGCACCCTCAGCAATGACCCTCCTACAGTGCCCGCTCCCTCAATGCTGACCCTCCGACAATAGCCACTCCGTCAGTGCTGACCCTCTGAAGTGCCCGCTCCCACAGCGCTGACTCTCCGACACTGCGGCGCTCCCTCAGCACTGACCTTCCAACACTGTGATGCTCCCTCAGTGCTGACCCTCCAACACTACGAAGCTCCCTCAGCACTGACCCTCTGCCAGTGCAGCATTCCCTCAGCGCTGACCCTCTGCCAGAGCGTTGCTCTCTCAGCACCGACCCCCCTGACAGTGCCTGCTCTGTCAGCACTGACTCTCCGATAGCACCTGCTTCCTCAGCATTGACCCTCCTACAGTGTGGCGCTCCCTCAGCGCTGACCCTCCAACAGTGCCCACTCCCTCGGCACCGACACTCCAACAGTGCCCACTCCCTCAGACAGTGAGGTTTAAACCTGTTTGACCAGTACTTAAAACGAGAATATTTTTTGGACAATGTTCAGCTGGAAAGGTGGGGCGGGGTGGGGGGGATAGGTTCTTGCCTGACTGTATATGTAGTAGACTCCCTCCCGGTGTACGGTGAATCTGGCCGTCTTGTTGTTGTAGGTCACTGCACTTTTGGTCGTCTCAAGTGGGCATTCTAACCACTGCCTGATGATCCCACCTGTTTGAGGAAAGAGAGAGAGAGAAAAAGGGTGAAGTTTCACCACTTTATCAGAGAGAGTGGTACACAGTAAGATTATTGATGTGAAACAGACACTGTTCCTATTCGATGTTGAAGTCCTCACCCTGGTCTCCAAATCCCACTGTGCCCTTGCTCCCTCGGATTCTGGTTCTCTCCTGTAAACTCTGCAGGGTCTCAGTGTTCCTCCAATTCTTTCTCTGTCACACACTGTCTGGGGCTCACCCTGGGGTATCCCATCCTAATCCTCTCCCCACGTTCCTTCAGACGCCCCCACCTTGGCCAAGCCTTTGGTTACCTGTCCTCATATCTCCTTTTGTGGTTCACTGTTGAGTTTTGATGATTCTTGGCATCATCAAGAGCCCTGGAGATGCTTTGCAATGCCAAAGGCTCCATTCAAATGCAAGTGGCCAGGCGTCGTTGTTGTGCACAGAACATTTCCAAGATACCTCTTTCCTTCACCATCCAGGAGGGATTTCCGCTACTTTGAGAAGCTGGGCCCGTTGCCTTTCCAGCCCAGAAAGTGAAGATTTAATCCCTACAGTGTGGAAGCAGGCCATTAAGCCCATCGAGTCCACACCACCCCTCCGAAGAGCATGCCACCCAGACCCATCAGCCGACATTCCCCATGAATAATCCACCTAGCCTGCACGTCCCTGGACATTACGGGACAATTTCCCACGGCCAATCCACCCTAACCTGCTCATTTTTGGAGTGTGAGGGAAACCAGAGCATCCAGAGGAAACTCATGTAGAATGTGCAAACTCCACACAGTCAGCTGAGGCTGGAATCGACCCTGGGACCCTAGTGCTGTGAGGCAGCAGTGCTAACCTCTGAACCACCATGCTGAATGCTTTATTCAATGCTGTATCCCACTACAATAAGGTGTACTTGTTGACGTGTTGAGTACAAGGATAGACAAGTTATGCAGCAGCTTTATTAGAACTTTAGTTCAGCCACACTTGGAATATTGCGTACAGTTTTGGTCACTACACTACCCGAAGGATGTGGATGCTTTAGAGAGGGTACAGAAAAAGTTTACCTGGATGTTGCCTGGTATGGGGGGATTTTAACTGTGAAGAAAGATTGGATAGACTGGGTTTGTTTTCACTGGAACGCAGGAGGTTGAGGGGCGACCTGACAGAAGTTTATAAGAATGGGAATGGTGTGGGTAGAGTGGGAAGAATGAGGCTTTTTCCCAGGGTGGAGGGGTCAATTACTCGGAGGCACAGGGTCAAGGTGCCTTGGGGTATGGGGTGCAGTTTACAAGAGATGTGCGAGGCATGTTTTTCACACACAAGGAGGTGAGTGCGTGGAATACGCTGTCAGAGGAGGTGGTGGAAGCAGACACAATAGCAGCATTCAAGAAGCACCTGGATAAATATGTGACTAGGAAGGGAATAGAGGGATACAGATCCTTTAAGTGAAGACAGGTTTAGTTTGGAAGGGTAGGCTTTCCAGCTGCAGGGCCTGTTCCTGTGCTGGATTGTTCACTGTTCTTTAATGTGTTCAAGGTTGCAGTATATTTGAAGGAGCGAATGAGGTTCTGCTCCTATACAAGACTTCACCATTCCCAAGGGACAGAGGGACTCGCTGATGTTTGGATCTGGACAGAAACCTCCCCAACAGGTGCCTGAATCTGCTCGGGCTTGGTTCATTCTGCCCTTGCCCTGTCACCACCACTCCAGAAGTAAGAAGGACTTTCATTACTCTAGCGCCCACTCATACCTTAAGCGTGCCCCATTGCACTTGGCAGATGCTGAGAAACCCTTCCCCAGTTGGTGCACATTTCAGATTCCACAGTGGTTAGAGTGTTGCGTTCAATTTTGGTCATCACATCACAGGAAGAATGTGGAGGCTTTGGAGAGGGTGCAGAAGAGGTTTAGCAGGATACTGCCTGGAGTAGAGAGTATGAGCTATAAGGAGATGCAAGAAAAACTTGGGTTGTTTTCTCTGGAGCAGCGGAGGTGAAACATGAAAGAAGTCTTTCAAAGTATGAGATGCATAGATAGGGATGATGGACAGACTCTTCCCCCCCGCAAGATTTAGAATGTGTAATACTAGGGGGCATGTATTTAAGATGAAGGGGGGGGAGTTCTAAACAAGATGTGAGGTGAATGTTTTTTTTAAAAACACAGAGTGACAGAGTGGTAGGAGTGTGGAATGCAGTGCTGGGGTGGTGGTGGAGGCATATACAATAGGGGCGTTTAAGAGACTTTCCAGATAAGCACGACCGATTAGTCCACTAACATTACCACTTCAGCACTTTGTCCACCTGAGATCTTCACAGTAAACAGAACTGATGTTCCAAATCAGATCCTTTTAAGCTGGAACTCTAACCATCTGACCTGGTTTCGAGGGATATGGGAGAAAGTGAGGACTGCAGATGCTGGAGAGTCAGATCAAAAAGGGCGACCCTGGAAAAGCACAGGAGGCCAGGCAGCGTCCGAGAAGCAGGAGAGTCAACGTTTCGGGCATAAGCCCTTCATCAGGAATTTCTGAAGGGCTTGGGCAAGCATGGACTTTTGGACTGCTGGAAAATGAGGCTGGAGTAGTAGTAATGGGGAACAAAGAAAAGGTGGAGGAACTGAATAGGTACGTCGCATCAGTTTGTACAGTTCAAGACACCAGCAGGATACCAGAATTTCAAGAGAGTCGGGGCAGATGTGAATGTAGCGGCCATTGCTAAGGAGATGATGCTGGGAAAACTGAAAGGTCTGAAAGTGGATAAATCACCCAGACCAGATGGACTACATACCAGGGTTCTGAAGGAGATGGATGAGGAAATTGTTGAGGCATTGGTGATGATCAATCAGGAATCAGGGAGGGTCCGAGAGGACTGGAAAATGGCTAATGTAATACTGTTTAAGAAGCAATAGAAGCAGAAAACAGGATACCATCGATCAGTTAGCCTTACTACAGTTGCTGGTAAGATTTTAGAGTTCATTGTGAAGAATGAGATTGCAGAGTACTCCAAAGTGCATGATAAAGTAGGGCTGAGTCAGCAATGCTTTGTCAAGAGGAGGTCATGCCTGACAAATTTGCTAGAATTCTTTGAGGAGGTAATGAGCAAGTTAGATTCAGGAGAGCCAGTGGATGTGATCTATTTGGTTTTCCAGAAGGCCTATGACAAGATGCCACAAAGGAGGCTGCTAAATAAGAACCCATGGTGTTAGGAGCAAGGTACTGGCATGGATAGAAGATTGGCTGACTGGCAGAAGGCAGAGATTGAGGATAAAAGGGTCTTTTTCAGGATGGCAGCCCGGTTTTGCAGGGGTCCGTGTTGGGACCACAACTATTTAAGTTAAATGTTAACAATGTGAACAAACAAACTGGGTTGTTACTTGCTTTACAGATGACACAAAGATAGATGGAGGGACAGGTAGCATGGAGAAAGCAGAGGAGGCTCCAAAGGGCTTTGTCAGGCTAGGAGAATGGGCAAAGAAGTGGCAGATGGAGTACAGTGAGGTTATGCATTTTGGTAGGAAGAATAGAGGTGTAGACTATTTTCTAAACAGGAAAGGCTTTGGAAATCTGAAGTACAAAGGAACTCAGAAGTCCTAGTTCAGGATTCTCTCAAGGTTAATATGCAGGTTCAGTTGGCAGTTAGGAAGGCAAATGCAATGTAAGCATTTATTTCAAGAGAGCTAGAATACAAGAGAAGGAAAGTACTGCTGAGACTGTGTGAGGCTCTGGGCAAATCGCTTTTGGAATACTGAGAGCGGTTCTGGGCCCCCTATCTAAGCAAGGATGTGCTGGCCTTGGAGGGGGTCCAGAGGGGATTTGCAAGAATGATCCAGGGGGGTGAAGGGCTTGTCATATGGGGAGCAGTTGAGGTCCCTGATGGAGTTTAGAAGGATTGGTGGGGGGGGGGGGGGGGGGGGGGGGTGGTGGTGGTTTGGAGTCTGATTGAAACTTTTGGAATCCTGAGAGCCCTGGTGTTGGAGTGGAGGTGGGGAAGGTGTTTCTACCAGTCGGACAAACTAGGACCCAAGGGCACAGCCTCAGGGTGAAGGGATGGACTGATATGGGGAAGGAATTTCTTCAGCCGGAGGGCTGTGGAGGCCAAGTCATGGAATGTCTTTATGACAGACATAGGTTCTTGACCGGTAAGGGGGTTCAAGGGTTATGGGGAGAATGGGGCTGAGAAACAATATCTGCCACAATCGAATGCTGGAATAGACTCGATAGGCCAAAGGGCCTATGGAATTATTTCAGGAATTCCGAGCTGGTGAAAGGCAATGCAGCAACTTGCTTTTTCTGTTAAAAAGGGGTGTTTTCTCATGTTAAAAGCTTCCCAAACAGAAGTCGAGTGTAACCCTTCTTCAGGACTGTTCAGGACTTTGGGTTACACCTGAAATGTGGACTTCTCTACCTCCTGACGATGCTTGGCTTGCTGTGTCCTTCCAGCCTCCTGCTTGTCCACCTAAGATTCAGCATCTGCAGTTTCTCGTCCCTGGCCACCAGATGGCAGCTTTGCCTGAACCTCCCCAGCTCACTGAACAACGCCATAGGCTGCCTTTGAGGGGGAGGTAACAAGGGAGAAAATGTGACAAACTCTGTCATTACTTGAATGCCCATCTGTCAAAGTGAAGCTACCAGCTACTGAACGGGAACAGAAAAGTTAGAAAGATAAGACACTGGAGCAAAAGTAGGCCATTCAGCCCAACGAGGCTGTTCTGCCTGTCAATGAGATAGTGGCTAATCCTGAACTCTACCTGCCAAGGCACGTGACTGGGTCGAAAAACTTGGGGACAAGGCAAGGTGGGTTATTTCAGCCTGAACGCGGAAGGAGTTTGTTCAGCCAGAGGGTGAGGAACCTTCGAAATTCTGAGAGTGACAGCCTTTGACATCAAGGAGGAGAAAGTGAGGACTGCAGACGCTGGAGATCAAAGTCGAGGATGTGGTGCAAGTCAGGCAGCATCTGATGGGCAGGAGAATCGACGTCTCGGGCAAAAGCCCTTCATCAGGAATGAGGCTTGTGAGCTGAGAGGGTGGTGAGATAAATGGGAGGGGGTTTGGAGCTGGGGGAGGGGGTTTGGAGCTGGGGGAGGGGGAGGGGGGGTGGTGCGGGGAGGTAGCTGGGAGTGCGATAGAGAGATAGAGTTAGGGGTGATGGTGATAAGTTGGAGAGGAGGGCGGAACGGATAGGTGGGAAGGAAGATGGACAGGTAAACAGGGCGGTGCCGAGTTGGAAGGTTGGATCTCGGATAAGGTTGGGGAGGGGGGGTGAAAAATGTGGAAACTGGTGAAATCCACATTGACGTTGTGTGGTTGGAGAAGCCCAAGGTGGAAGATGAAGCGTTCTTCCGCCAGGCATCGGGGGCTGGAGGAGGCCCAGGACCTGCATATCCTTGGCAGAGTGGTAGGGGAAGTTGAAGTGTTCGGCCACGAGGCGGTGAAGTTGGTTGGTGTGGGTGTCCCAGAGATGTTCTCTGAAGCATCAAGGCTGTGTCTGACAGACTGGCATCAAGGAGCCCGAGAAAAACTGAAGGCAATGGCTGTCAGGGGGCAAGCTCTTGATGGTTGGAGTCATACGTGGGAAGGTGCTCATGAGTGTTGGACGTCAATTATCTCAGCTCCAGGACATCTCTGCAGGAGTTCCTGAGGGTAGTGTCTCAGGCCCGACCATCTTCAGCTGCTTCATCAATGACCTTCCCTCCAGCATAAGGTCAGAAGTGGGGATGTTCGCTGATGATTGCACAATATTCAGCACCATTCACCATTCCTCAGATACTGAAGCAGTCCGTGTCCAAATGCAACAAGATCGGGACAATATCCAGGCTTGGGTTGACAAGTCGCAAGTAACATTTGTACCACACAAACGCCACACTCAGACCATCACCAATAAAACACAATCTAACCACTGCCCCTTGACATTCAATGGTGTTACCATCACTGAATCCCACACTATCAACATTGTGGGGGATACCATTGACCAGAAGCAAACTGGACTCTCCACATGAACACAGCGGCTACAAGAGCAGGTCAGAGGCTGGGAATCCTGCAGCAAGTAACTCCCCTCCTGACTCCCAAAAGCCAGTCCACCATCAACAAGGCACAAGTCAGGAGTGTGAGGGAATACTCCCCACTTGTCGTGCATGGGGGCAGCTCCAACAACACTCAAGAAGCTCGACACCATCCAGGGACAAAGTAGCCCCCCAGTTGATTAGCCCCACGTCCACAAACATACCACTCCCTCCCCCACCAACACTCCGTAGCAGCAGTTTGTACCATCGACAAGATGCACTGCAGCGACTCATTGCAAGTACCATCGACAACACCTTCGGAAGACATGACCTTGACATTGAGGAGAACGAGGGCAGCAGATATAAAGGAACAACAGTCCCTGCAAGTTCCCTTCTTCGCCCCTCTCCAGCCTGACTGGGAAATATATCAGCCGTTCCCCAACAGCATTGCAGGTCTCCCCTGAGTAAACCGACGGCAGCAGTTCAATAGGGCTGCTTGACACCTTTTCTGCAGGGTGAAAAAGCATGGCTAATTAAATGTTGGGTGAAGTGATTCCCACATCCAGTGAATGAATCAAGAGTGAAAAATAACAGTATTCTTAAGTGTGTGATGTTTATGCTGAACGCCCTCTTGTGTTGCTCACAGGATAAAGCTTTAATTGTGGAATTGTCCTACTCCCAGCTGAGCGACAGTAGGGACCAATCACTATGTTTCCTCTGTACTGTCAGCTGATGCAGGCTACCAGCCAAGATGGTTGTATTATCTAGGATGAGTGTCAATATATTTAGACCACATTTGGAACACTGCATTCAATTCCGGTTCACCTGCTACAGGAAGGATGTTGTGAAACTTGAAAAGGTTCAGAAAAGATTTACAAGGATGTTGCCAGGGTTGGAGGGTTTGAGCTACAGGGAGAGGCTGAACAGGCTGGGGCTGTTTTTCCTGGAGCGTCGTAGGCTGAGGGGTGACCTTATAGAGGTTTATAAAATAATGAGGGGCGTGGATAGGATAAATAGGTAAGGTCTTTTCCCTGGGGTCGGGGAGTCCAGAACTAGAGGGGCATAGGTTTAGGGTGAGAGGGGAAAGATAAAAGGGACCTAAGGGGTAACTTTTTCATGCAGAGGGTGGTACGTGTATGGAATGAGTTGCCAGAGGATGTGGTGGAGGCTGGTACAATTACAACATTTAAAAGGCATCTGGATGGGGATATGAAAAGGAAGAGATGAGAGGGATGTGGGCTAAATGCTGGCAGATGGGACTAGATCAATTTATGAAATCTGAACAGCTTGGACAAATTGGACCGAAGGGTCTGTTTCCATGTTGTACAGCTCTATATATAAATGTTCCCTCGGTCTCTCTGCAGTTGGCCAACTGGCACTTGACAAGGTATCGCTGTGACACAATTGAGAACTGAACACTCCCTTCTCCCCAACCCAATGTCCCAGCAATTCACACCCATTCCTGTCGTCTCAACGTGCACAGGAACTGTTGCGCTCCAGGTGTAGACAGGTGCATTTCTGTAGCATCTTTCACGACACGGCAAAACACCCCAGAGGCAATCAAAGGTCTTTTTTGTGAATTGAAGCAACTCCTGCAATGAATGGAGCGGGGCCTCAATGTTTTGAGCACTGCATGATCCCACAACCTGATGACAATTGGCTGAAAGTTTTCCAAATGGCACTGGCAGAGTTGTAGATATTAGGCCCGGGACGCACTGGGGCAGGGGGTGGAGGGGAAACTCTGCTGCTGCCCCTCAGGTTTACATTCTCCCAGCATCAGCGTGGATGACTCCGTGAAGGTGAACTGGATTCTGTCAACGCTTTGTCTCTCTAGTCTTCCAGCAAGTGGAGAGTCACCGTCAATAATTCCTGTCCATTGACTAACTCCCAGTTAATGATTTAAACTCACCCTGCAGCGTCAAATGGATGGGAGTTTAGGGCTCTTGGACAATGGCAGTGTCCCTATCTCTGAGGCAGGATGCCCAGGTTCTAATCCAGACTGCTCCAGAGATGTGTCATAATGTCTCAGAACAGATTGGAGAGAAAATATTTAAAAAGGCAACACCATCAAAAGTAGCTACCTACCCTTCTCAACTATGTATGTCCCATCCACATTATTGGGCATCACTGCAAAATAAATACAAACAAGAGGAAAAAATTCAGAAAAACCAAAAGATCAAAACCAAAACCAACGGAGTTTCAACCCTCTTCTCATAAACACTCAAACTCTGAATCAGTGTGTCTCTCACACACTCTCACTGGGGCACAATCCCTCTCTCTCTCTCACACACACATACACACTCTCTCACTGGGGTACAGTCCCACACACACACTGCCTCTCACTGGGGTACAGTCCCACACACACACTGCCTCTCACTGGGGTACAGTCCCACACCCACACACAGACTCTCACTGGGGTACAGTCCCATAAACACACTGACTCTCACTGGGGTACAGTCCCACAAACACACTGACTCTCACTGGGGTACAGTCCCAAACACACACTGACTCTCACTGGGGTACAGCTCCTACACACACTGACTCTCACTGGGATACAGTCCCACACATACACTGACTCTCACTGGGGTACAGTCCCACACACACACTGACTCTCACTGGGGTACAGCTCCTACACACACACTGCCTCTCACTGGGGTACAGTCCCACACCCACACATAGACTCTCACTGGGGTACAGTCCCACAAACACACTGACTCTCACTGGGGTACAGTCCCAAACACGCGCACACACACTCTCACTGGGGTACAATCCCTCTCTCTCTCTCACACACACATACACACTCTCTCACTGGGGTACAGCTCCTACACACACTGCCTCTCACTGGGGTACAGCTCACACACACACTCACTGGGGTACAGCTCTCACACACACTCACTGACTCCCTCTGGGGTACAGCTCCCACACATACACACTGACTCTCACTAGGGTACAGCTCCTATACACACACACACACACACACTGACTCTCACTAGAGTGCAGCTCTCTCTCACACACACACACACACTGACTCTCACTAGAGTGCAGCTCTCTCTCACACACACACTCACACACACAGACTCTCACTGGGGTACAGCTCTCACACATACACACTGACTCTCACTAGGGTACAGCTCCTATACACACACACACACACTGACTCTCACTAGAGTGGAGCTCTCTCTCACACACACACACACACACACACACACAGACTCTCACTGGGGTACAGCTCTCTCACACACACACTCTCACTGGGATGCAGTCTCAAATATACACACTCACTGGGGTACATTCCGCCCCCCCCCCGCCACATATATACACACACACACACAGAGACTCTCTCACTGGAATATAGTCCCAAACATACACACTCACTGGGGTACATTTCACCTCCCCTACACATATACACACACATACTGACTCTCACTGTGGTACAGACCCACACAAACGCACACTCTCACTCTCACTGGGGTACAGACCCAGACACAGAACAGTCCCACACACACACACATTGACTCTTACTGGGGTACAGTCCCCCCCACACACTGAATCTCACTGGCATACAGACCCACACCATCACAGTGACTCTCACTGGGATTCAGTCCCACACACACACACAGTGACTCTCACTGCGGTACAGTCCCCCCCACACACTGAATCTCACTGGCATACAGACCCACACATACACAGTGACTCTCACTGGGGTACAGTCCCCACACACACACTGAATCTCACTGGCATACAGACCCACACACACACTGACTCTCACTGGGGTACAGTGCCACATACACACACTCACTCTCATTGGGGTACAGTCCCATACACACACTCACTCTTGTTGGGGTACTGTCCAACATGCACACTGACTCTCACTGGGGTACAGTCCCACACACAGACACACTGACTCTCACTCTCACTGGGGTACAGTCCCATACACACTGACCCCCCTTTGCGGGGTAGCTTAGCAACTGTGATTGAGGGATATGGAGGGAAGATAATATCGACAGATGTGGGTGTCTGTATAAAACAGGATTAGGTTGTTGGGTTGCTAATTCCCCTAAATTACCAAAGGAGGGGAGGGACTCGAGAGAGAGAGTTTAGGGACCCCATTCTGTGTGAACACAGACCTTACCTTCAAAATGAGCTGCCATAGGCTGCTTGGTTTTGACCCCAGAATCTGTTGAATGAAGAGAATTGGAAATGATTACCCTCATCAAGTAAATCTACATTTCTGGAATAGTGCGCACCGTTCTGGTCACCGTAGAAAAGGATGTTAATGCGTTGAAAACAGTTCTGAGGAGGTCTATTAGACTAATATTAAAAATGAGCGGATGAGGAAAGCCGAGACAGGCTAGGCCTGTGAACTCTGGCATTTCGAAAATTGGAAGTGACTTCTTTGAAACACAAGATCCTGAGGGCACTTGATCGTGTGGATATGGAGAGAACATTTCCTCTCATGGATCATGGTTTAAACATTCCAGACAGAAGTGAGGAAAATAAATGCCCTCTCTCAAAGGCTTGAGTGTCAAATGGCAGTCAACGCAAAATCTCTCGGTATTTTCAAGGCCGAGGGGAGTCGTTTGTTGGTTACGAAGGGAATGAAAGACTAATCGGGAAAGTGCAGGAACATGGAGCAGATTTTATTTGTCATTTCTACCATATACAGTAAAAACCGAGACAGCGTTACTCCAGGACCAAGGTGCTACATGAACAGCACAAACTACACGATCGTATGCAGGGTGGCATAAGTGCAAAACACGCAAATTACAGTGTCATAAAAGAATGATAATTGATAGATGTTGTTCTAGCAGCAATTTGAGGTCGTGCAAAGAATTTCAGATGGAATAGAGTCCGATCATACAGTGTTAAGGAGCCTGATGGCTTGGGGGGAAGAAAATGTTGCACAGTCAGGCCGTGAGAGAGCGAATGCTCCGATATCTTCTGCCAGATGGCAGGAGGGAGAAGAGTTTGAGTGAGGAGGATGTGGGGTCTTCCACAATGCTCTTAGCCTTTCAGATGCAGTGTGTGGTGTCAATGTCTGTAATGAAGAGAGAGAGACCCCAATGATCTTCTCAGCTGTCCTCACCATCCTCTGTAGAGTCTTATGATCTGAGACGGTGCAATTCCATGGTGCATGTGGGCGGCACAGTGGCACAGTGGTTAGCACTGCTGCCTCACAGCACCAGAGACCCAGGTTCAATTCCCACCTCAGGCAACTGACTGTGTGGAGTTTGCACATTCTCCCCGTGTCTGCATGGGTTTCCTCCGGGTGCTCCGGTTTCCTCCCACAGTCCAAAAATGTGCAGATTAGGTGAATTGGCCACGCTAAATTGTCCATAGTGTTAGGGGCAGGGGTTAAAGTAGGGGAATGGGTCTTGGTGGGTTGCACTTCAGTGGGTCGTTGTGGACTTGTTGGGCTGAAGGGCCTGTTTCCACACTGTAAGTAATCTAATCTAATTCCTGAACCAAGCAACAGCTCAGGGTACTCTCAATGAACCAGGTTAGTCATGAACTGGGGGGTCATGATGTAAGGACATGTGGTTGGACTGAGATGAGGGAGAAATGTCTTCACCCAGAGAGTGGGTGGAATTCTCTAGCACGGACAAGTGAGGTCAAAACATTGAGTGTTTTCAAAGAGAAGTTGGGTATAGTTCTTGGGGATCTAAGGGCAAGGGGGAAAGAAACAGGAACAGGGGTCTGAGGTGGACGATTCCTTGTTCGTTATGCTTGGGTCACGAAGGGTTCAGAGGGAAAGAATATGGACAGACAATGGGCAGGCGACCAGAAAGGCACAGATAAATGATAGCAGGCAAGTGGAAAGGCAGGGGGGGATGAGGAGTTTATATTTTCAGTTGGGGTCCGGAATGGGTTGCTGAAAGGGTCATGGGTAAGGGAGGAAGGTTTGAGAAGAGAATGACTCCAGCTCAGAACGCAAGCAGAAATTTTCGCATCAGGTGACAGAACGCACAGAGTATGACATCCATGCTCCTTTGCACACTTTCTATTCCATGGTCAACCTACCTTAACCTTGGACTGCGGGAGGAAACCAGAGCAGACAGGGCTCTAGAGGGTTACAATGTAGCCAGGATGGAACTGAAGAATGGACTTAGGGAGAGCTAGAAGGGGGTAATGAGAAAGCTTTCGTGGATAGGATTAAGGAAAGCCCTGTGAGGAATGAGAGGATTACCAGAATGAGGGTAGGGCTGATCAGGGATAGTGGAGGGATGGGAGGTTCTGAATGAATACTTTTGCTTCAGTATTCACTACTGAGAGGGACCTTGTCACTCGTGAGGACAGCGTGAAACAGGCTGATACACTCAAACAGGTTGACATTAAGGAGGATGTGCTAAACATTTTGAAAAACAAGGCTAGATCAGTCCCCTGGGCCAGACGGGATATTCTCAAGGCTACTACAGGAAGCGAGGGAAAAGATTGCTGCACCTTTGGCGATGAACTTTGCATTCTCACTGTCCACTGGAGTAATGCCAGATGATTGGAGGTTGGCAAGTGTTATCCCTTGTTCAAGAAAGGGAATAAGGATAATTCTGAGAATTACAGACCAGTCAGTCTTACCTGTGTGATGGGCAAAGTATTGGGAGAGGATTCTGAGAGACAGGATTTATGATTACTTGGAAGACCATAGTTTAATTAGATATAGTCAGCATTGCTTTGTGAAGGGCAAGTCATGCCTCACAAACCTTACTGAATTCTTTGAGGATGTGACAAAACACATTGATGAAGGTAGAGCAGTTGATATGGTGTACATGGATTTTAGCAAGGCATTTGATAAGGTTCCCCATGATAGTCTCATTCAGAAAGTAAGGAGGCAAGGGATACAGTGAAATTTGCTGTCTGGATACAGAATTTGCTGGCCCATAGAAGACAGAGGTGGTGGTTGATGGCAAGTGTTCAGCCTGGAGCTCGGTGACCAGTGGTGTTCTGTAGGGATCTTTTCTGGGTCCTCTGCTCTTTGTGATCTTTATAAGTGACTTGGCTGAAGAAGTGGAAGGATAGTTAGTAAATTTGCCGATGACATGAAGGTTGGTTGAGTAGTGCATAGTGTGGAGGGCTGTTGTAGGTTGGAATGGGACATTGACAGGATGCAGAACTGGGCTGATAAATGGCAGATGGAGTTCAACCTGGAAAAGGGTGAAGTGATTCATTTTGGAAGGTCAAATTTGAATGCAGGATTCTTGGCAGTGCGGAGGAACAGAGGGATCTTGGGGTCCATGCCCATAGATCCTTCAAAGTTGCCACCCAAGTTATGATTTGGAGATGCCGGTGTTGGACTGGGGTGTACCAAGTTAAAAATCACGCAACACCAGTTATAGTCCAACAGGTTTAATTGGAAGCACACTAGCTTTCGGAGCGCCATGCCTTCATCTCCTGAAAGCTAGTGCTTCCAATTAAACCTGTTGGACTATAACCTGGTGTTGTGTGATTTTTAACTTTGGCCACCCAAGTTGATTGGGTTGTTAAGAAGGTGTATGGTGTGTTGGCTTTCTTCAGCAGGGGGATTGAGTTTAAGAGCCGCAAGGTTATGCTGCAGCTCTACAAAGCCCTGGTTAGACCACACTTGGAATATTGTTTTCAGTTCTGGTCTCCTCATTATAGGAAGGATGTGGAAGCTTTAGAGAGGGGGCAGAGGAGATTTACCAGGATGCTGCCTGGACTGGAGGGCATATTTTATGAAGAGAGGTTGATGGAGCCAAGACTTTTCTCATTGGAGTGAAGAAGGGTGAGAGGTGACTTGGTACAGGTGTACAAGATGATAAGAAGCATCGATAGACTGACAGTGAGAGACTGTTTGCCAGGACAGAAATGGCTATCACAAGGGGGCATAATTTTAAGGTGATTGGAGGAAGGTTTAGAAGAGATGTGAGAGGTTGGTTCTTTACACAGAGAGTGGTGGGTGCGTGGAATACATTCCTAGTGGTCGTAGTAGAGTCAAATACATTAGGGATGTTTCAGCGTCTCTTGGATAGGGACATGGATGATAGTAAAATTAAGGGTACGTAAGTTAGTTTTATCCTACAGTAGGATTAAAGGTCAGCACAACATCAAGGGCCGAAGGGCCTGTACTGTGCTGTACTGTTCTATGTTCACCTGGAGGAGACCCACGCAGACAGTGAAAACTCCACACAGTCGCCTGAGAGTGGAATCAAACCCAGGTCCCTGGTGCTGTGGGGCAGCAGTGCTAACCACGGAGCCACCATGCCAGACATGATGGAACCAGTGAGGGTTTTTTCATGACGATTGCGAGACTGGGATTCTACGTTTAAATTTGCCCTGTTGTTTGTTTTCGTTTCCAGGCCATTTACTCATCGAGGCCCGAAATCTCATTGAGATAATCTCACGCCACTCAATGTCATTGACTGGTGTACCTGACCCAATGGTGGCCATTTTGGGTGCCACCTCTCCCTGTGCCGCACTGCTGCTGGGGGCGGGGGGGGGGTTGCTGCACAAGGAAACCCCTCCCCCCCCCACCCACCTCAGTGTGAGGTGAGACTGCCCACCTCAGTGTACTCACTCAAGGGGCTACCCCTGAAGCGCTCTCTTGGTCGGCTACGATACGCCAGCACTCCCCAACTCCCAGCCAAGACAGAGAAACCTGGCAACTCCCTGCACCCAACTTGGAATAAATTCGGAGCTTCTTTCAAAGAGCTAGCACGGGCACGAGGAGCCGAAAGGCCTTGCTGTGCAATTCTGAAAGGGAGACACCACCTCCTTACCTCTCCGTCGCTCCCTCCTTATCCGTGTCAATGCCTTGCTCTCCAGCAGCCCCTGCAGGAAGCTCAACCTCACTGCGGGACTCCCCACTTCCTGTGGCAGGTCCGAGCGGACATTCGCAAGCGACATTGACACATCGCCCTGAAGGAGAAAGCAGAGCAGAGCAGAGTGGGCACAGTTGGCACTGAGCATTAAGACAACCCAACTCGAGACATCAGACCCACCACTGTCTGACCCTGCCAGCCCCACACCAGACGGCCGTATTGGGTATTAAACTCCAATCAAACCAAAGTTCAGAAACCATGCACACAGCTCAAAGACTGACAGCTCACCACCACTTACCCCAGACCCAATGTCTAACTACAAATAGCTTCAGATGGTGCTTAATTCCTTCCTTGTGTTCTTTAGTGTTAACGGGAACGTTCAAAATATCTTCCACTAATACATTTGTTTAACTCCTCTGCCATTTTCTTGTACCCCAAAACCATCTCCTCAGATTCATTTTCTTCCCTATTGTCCAAAACTTTCTCAATGTTGTTGCACTGTGCATCCTTGTGTTATCTTTCTCAGCTCTTCCTAAGCATAACAAAAAGCAGGAGACCATTCAGCCCTTCAGGTCTACTCCAGCATTCTAGTTAATTACGGATAATTTTCTACTGGTACGGCCACACTTGGAGCATTGTGTACAGTTCTGGTCACTGCATTATAAGAAGGATGTGGAAGCTTTGGAAAGGGTGTAGAGGAGATTTACTAGGGTGTTGCCTGGTATGGAAGGAATGTCTTACGAGGAAAGGCTGAGGGCCTTGAAGCTGTTCTCATTCGAGAGAAGAAGGTTGAGAGGTGACTTAATAGGGACATACAAGATAATCAGAGGGTTAGATAGGGTGAACAGGGAGAGCCTTTTTCCAAATATGGGGACAGCAAACACAAGGGGACACAACTTTAAAGTGAGGGGAGAGACGTATAAGACAGATGTCAGAGCTAGTTTCTTTACTCAGAGAGTAGTAAGGGTATGGAATGCTTTGCCTGCAATGGTAGTAGATTCGCCAAGTTTAAGTGCATTTAAGTTGTCATTGGACAGGCATATGGACGTACATGGAGTAGTGTAGGTGGGATGGGCTTCAGATTAGTATGACAGGGCGGCGCAACATCGAGGGCTGAAGGGCCTGTACTGCGCTGTAATGTTCTATGTTCTATGTACTTCAATCCCGGGCTCAGAGCTCATAAATCTGTCAATCGCAGTCTTGCTTATGTTTCAACAATAGGACAGATGTTCTTCTCTGAGATAGATAATTTGAAAGATTCACAATCCCGTGATTGAAAAAGTTTGTCACTGACCCTTCATTCTGCGACTGTGATCCTTCTTGCTCTAAACTTTCCAGGCAGAAGGAAACAGCCTTAAGTGAATTGGCTGAGAGCCCAGGATTCCATTAGTCTGTTGAAACAGCTGACAGGGAAACTTCGCTTGATAGACGGCTTTTCCTCATCAAATGATTGTGCAATGTTTACTTACACGAGGTGTGGGAAAAGATCTGCCACCCTACCTACCCATATAGCAGGCCCACACCGAACACAGGAAAGCAAACTTGGCCAGACTATACCAGAAACACCCAGAATGCCTCAGCAATGACCAAGCAGGCTGACAAGTGAAACCAGACAGCACTCGCAGACACGGGAATACACTTCCCAACACCCACTAACAATGCCAGATCAACACAGCCGTCCCAGGGCAGTCTCATAACCCAGCAATACCAAAGCCACACAAAGAACAGGTCAGACAGAGGGGCACCACCAAAGACCTCACTCCCAGGACAGGACAATGGAAACACCTTACTGGTTCAAAAGAGATATTCTCACCGACCTACAAAAGAGAATGGGACTCTCCTGATCCCATTGAGACTGTTGGGATGTTACGTTGCATCGAGAATCAGGACATTGTTCCAATAACTGATTTCCAATTGTCACCATTGTCACCAATGGATTACTCCATTTCAAATACATTGTATCTTTCCCCATTTTAATTAACCTTCTTGTACAAGATGATTATAAAACCTGGCTTCTTCCTCAGCTCGAGGAAGAGAACCCTTAATCTACCTGCACAGACCGTCAGTTCTGGGTCAGCCTCGTCAATTTCTCTTCCAGCGATATTGCTTGTAATAAACAACTTGTCAATTTCACCCGATCTGGTTTGTGTGATCTCGGCTTTATTGGGCTAATTTCTCCGACACGAGGTCTATCAGATTGGAAGTTTTATGAGGCTGCAGTAAAAGCTGATTTTGTTTCAGAAAGTCATGACTAAACTATTTGATTTAAAACTTTCACATACACGACACTGAACCCTCCAGGGTTCACTGGTTCTGTACAGAGTCGACAGTGGGTGAATGGACATGGGGGCACCACTGATTGGCATGGAGCATATATGGGACTTGGTGGCTAGAGGGATAGTGGGAGATATGATTAGCTTTGGGGTGCGGGGGGGGAGTTGGCATGGGCAGTGAAAGTAGGAGATCCAATGGGAGGAAGGATGTTATCCAATCTATGTTTTCATTACAACTGAGAACAAGTTGGATCTTTTAACCATCCCATTTCCCGACCAACAGCCCTTGGCCATCTCCGAACTGATTTCAGTGGGTTGCAGGTCTGACTCCCATTAGCAACCCACCTCTCCTGGATAGGCCTGAAGAGGGCAGGTCAAGCTGGGGAAATTCCAAACTCCCACCATCTACCCCTCGGATGCCAGCCTATCCACTATCGACAAGACACGTGTCAGGAGTGAGAGGGAATACTCCCCACTCGCCCTGGATAGCTGCACTCGAGAAGCTCCACACCATCCAAGGACAAAGCAGCCCCCTGCTTGATTGGCACCAAATCCACAAACATCCCCTCCCTCCCCCACTGACACTCATAGGAGCAGTGTGTACCAAGATGCACTGCAGCAATTCACCAAAGACCCTCAGACAGCACCTTCCAAACCCACAACCACTTTCATCTAGAAAAACAATGGGCAGCAGATACATGGGAACACCACCCCCTTGCAAGTTGCCATCCAAGCTGCTCACCATCCTGACTTGGAAATATATTACTGTTCCTTCACTGTCGCTGGGTCAAAACCCTGGTACTCCCTCCCTAAGGAACATTGTGGGTCTACCCTACAGCACATGGACTGCAGTGGTTCAAGAAGGCAGCTCAGTCTCACCTTCTCAAGGGGGCAACTAGGGACGGTCAGGCAATAAATGTTGGTCAGCCACGTCCCACAAAAATGAATAATTTTTTAAAAATCCAGATCTCAGAATCAGAACAGAGACTGCATTGTGAACATAGGGCCCTCTTTATTTTCTTCCAGACTCCCTCTGCTGGTATATCAGCATATGGCAGCCTTAAGTGGACAAACACTCCATGCACTTTTCAAATCACCAGTGTCCAGGGGTGAAGAAGTATCCCACAATCAACATCACTAAAACCACAATAGAGAGAGGAGAGAGAGAGAGATGGAATGAGAGTGAGAGGCAGAGATTTGGGAAGGGAATTCCAGAACGATTCAGCACAGGAAGCTGAGGAGTCTCGTTCAGATCCTATCAGGCTGGCTGCAGATTTTCACAGAAGGTTGTAGGTTAATGTTTGCAATGGGAAAATATACTCCTTCAACTGTGCCCGGGGAAAGTAATAAACCCTTCCTATCGGAGCTAACAAACAGTTGCGAAGAGGAAACAAGAGGGATTACAGGAATGCGTGCTGTGTGACTGAATGTCCGGATATCAATGTATTAATAGCTTGCCTCCCAGGTACGAACAGCTGGGGATTATCGGTGGTATCAGTATATTACAGCTCTTCCAGAAATTCAGAGATAGGAAGCTAGATCATTCAAGTTTTCTTCTTTCTCAGCTTAGATACAGAGTGAAGCTCCCTCTACTGTGTCTCCATCAAACCCCTCCCAGGACAGGGACAGCACCAGGGTTAGATACAGAGTAAAGCTTCCTCTACATTAAACACTCCCAGGACAGGAAGATAGATTCATATAATCGCTAGAGTGTGAAAACAGACCATTCAACCCATCGAATCCACATCAACCCTCCCACTGCACCACCCGATCCTGTAAGATTGTATTTCCCACAGTCAATCAACCCTAACCTGCACATCCCTGGGCACTATGGGACAATTTAGCACGGCCAATCCACCCTAACCTGCACATCCCTGGGCACTATGGGACAATTTAGCACGGCCAATCCACCCTAACCTGCACATCCCTGGGCACTATGGGACAATTTAGCACGGCCAATCCACCCTAACCTGCACATCCCTGGGCACTATGGGACAATTTAGCACGGCCAATCCACCCTAACCTACACATCCCTGGGCACTATGGGACAATTTAGCATGGCCAATCCACCTAAGGAACATTGGAACATTACAACTAAGGAACATCTTTGTGACTGTGGGAGGAAACCAGAGCATCCAGAGGAAACCCACACGGACACAAAGAGAATGTGCAAACTCCACACAGATAGTTGCCCGAGGCCGGAACTGAACCTGGGTGGAAGTGAACCTGGGTCTCTGGCACCGTGAGGCAGCAGTGCTGACCACTGAGCCACCGTGCCGCCCCTACTCTTTACAGAATAAAGCTCCATCTAGTTTCCCCATCAAACACTCCCAGGGCGGGGCAGCACGCGGTTAGATACAGAGTAAAGCTCCCTCTACACTGTCCCCCCATCCCAGGGCAGAGATAGCACAGGGTTAGATTCAGAGTAAAGCTCCCTCTACACTGTCCCCTATCCCAGGACAGGGTCAGCCCGGGGCTAGGTACAGTGTAAAGCTGCCTTACACTGTCCCCCATCAAACACTCCCCAGGACAGGGACAGCATGGGGTTAGATACAAAGTAAAGCTCACTCTATACTGTCCCCCCATCCCAGGACAGGGACAGCGCAGGGTTAGATACAGAGTAAGGCTCCCTCTATACTGTTCCACCCATCCCAGGACAGGGACAGCACAGGGTTAGGTACAGTGTAAAGCTCCCTCTACACCCATTTGGATAAAGTATTCTAACCTCTGTTCCATAGTGAGGTGGTCACACATGGAAATGTTGAAGGTTTTTTCAGGTGGATAGGAACGCCCTAGAAACTGATGATGATCCCAAATTGCATTGTCCGGACTGGCACCAATTCCCAGCTCACACCATCTCTCCCTGTGCCTGCCCACTGACCCCAATAGGCTTGACTCAGTCACCTTTCCAAGATCTTCACCTCTCGCGTATCACCAGAGCCTCCCCTAGCCCTGCAATCATCCAAAGCTTTTTATTTCACAAAAAAAAACTAAAGGTTTACAGGTTCTGGAAATCTGAAACAAGAACAAGAATTGCTGGAGAAACTTAGCAGGTTCTGACAGCACTTGTGGAGGGAGAGACTGGCAAGCATATTGATGTTCTTCTGTGTCCCTTGTTCCTATTGCTTTAATCTCATCCCATTCAGGGCTTCAGTTGCCTGGGACCCTATGCTCTGAATTTGCTCCCCTAAACCACTCAGCTGAACTCTATCCTGATCCTTTGTGGTGCTTTTTAAATGCTAAACTCTTTGGCTCCCAGATTTGATCGCAATATCCCCTTGCGTAGTTTGGCGTTAAATATAGTTTGGGTGAAGGGACTCAGGCCCTACAATGATGTTAAAAGGCACTTGTAAACACAAGACCTGAAATAAAACAGATTTCGAGGAGCTCGGCCGGTTCATGTCGGACAACAGGAAGAATGTGAGAGGAAATGGGAGAGGGAGAGAAAGACAGAGAGAGTGAGAGAGACAGAGGTATGTAATCCCTAGAGACGTCAATTTAAAGAGAAACCTGACACAGGCTGGAGGTCAAAGGAAGGAGAAAATAACTTAGCAACTCACAAAGGATGCGCTTTGACAGAGGTGGAGTTATGTCTTAACACAATTTACGACACTCTTCCTGTCTTGTCCTGTCAGATTCCAATGGGGGACCCATTCTGGCACAGTTTATCCTTGTTGTGTGTCATGGTTGCTAAGGCAACTGACTACTACCAGCTGCCAAATCCCACAACTTGCTCTTTTTTTTCCCTTCTTTGCAACCTTGAAATGTGGTTTTCAGACAACGACGTGTTATCAAGGCGGTTTTCAGGAGCTGCCTTGGAGCAGACGCAGCCCCACATTTCCCCACTTCAGCCTTCCCTCCCACAAGCCTAGAAACATTCCTGCATTTTGCGAGCCAGGGGTGTAGGAGTTCTCCCCACCCAGCCAGGGGGGACCGAGTTGCAGCTGCAGTATCCAGAGAATTCAGGGCGTTTGCTGTTCCAGAGCCTAACAGGCCTCCAATTGCATTCTGGGAGCCGAAAAAAGATGGCATGAAATCCACAGGCCATTCAGCCCATCATGCCTGCACCAACTCCGCCATCTCATCCGGATTTATTACCTCGTGCCAATCTCCTACCTCTTCCCTACACACCATGACTACTCAACAAAGGATCCAATAAAAAGAACCATGGATGCCGAAAATCGGAAATCGCTGGAAAAAGCTAAGCAGGTCTGGCAGCATCTGTGGAGAAAAAAATCAACGTCTCAGGTTGAGTGACCCTTCATCAGAACTGATGGTAGCTGGGAAAAGGTTGGATGGATTTTAGTTTGCAGAAGGTAGAGAGTAAGTAGTAAATGATAAGTGGGGATAGAGTCCACACAGAGAGAACAGTTGGATGGACAAAGAAGTGGATATGATCAGGTTTGGAGGCTGACTAGTTGCTGATGGGGACTGTTAGTGGGTTGCGTGTAATGGCAGACTGTGTAATAACAAGTAGACAGGCAGGAGGCTGGAAGAACACAGGCAAGCCAGCCAGCATCAGGAGGTGGAGAAAGTGCCTCAAACCCTGAAGTTATTGAACTCTGTATTGAGTCCTGAAGGCTGCAGGGTTCCCAAGCAGAAAGTGTGGTGCTTTTGCTGAGCTTTGCTGGAGCACTGCAGCAAGCCTGAGACAGAGGCGTTGGCCAGGGAACACGGTGAAGGCGGGGGGCGGGGTTGACATTGAAGAATCCAATATTCCTCTTGAGCTAAAGCCTTGCGATGGCTTGCTTTCGAGAGCATTGAAAGAACGGACTTGGAATTCCCCTCAACTTTTCTTGTAAAATAATAACATGCAGAATCAGACACAAGTGCAGCCGAAACATATCCTCTCACACTCATCAGGACACGTCTGCAAGAGTACCAAATCTCATAGAGAATAACAACTTATAGCACACAGGAAGGGAGGCAGCTGATTGGCCAGCTGTCTGTCCTAATGAGTTTAGGACCGAAAGCTTTGAGGGTCTTTCAGCAGGACTGACTATCGGTTTGACCTCCCTCATCTATAAATCCTGATCGGAAGAAAGAATGCTGACAGGTGCGACAGTAAGGAAGCAAGTGCTGGATTTGCTTCATATTTTTTATCAGTTAGCTGATAAGAGGATGTTTGATATGTGGCATTCACACCTTCCTGGCCAACACTGCTGGCTTACATAAAGGCATTGCAAATCCAGGAGCCAATTTTAAAATTCTCAACCTTGTCTTCCAACCAGAAGCCTTTCCTCTCTCTGTAACCTCCTCCTGTTCATACAGCCCTGAGAATTCTACCTCGCTCACCTTCTGGCCTCTTAGCCAACCCTGATTTACATTGTTTCGCGTTGCCTCTGCCCTTCCTATCCTCTCTCTATACTCTCGATCACTCCCTTTTCCTTCCGATCACTTCTTGAAATCAAACTCTACAATCAAGGCATTTGTTATCTACCTTGATATCTCCTTACGCAGTCAAATTCTGCTTTAATTATCACATGCCTCAATCCATTTTACGACTTTAGAGGCACCACCTAAATGCACATTACCTCCGATGGACCAACCTGCCCCCTTGTTGAAAACCTCTTGAAAGAAATCTGTGCATTTAGCACCTCCCTCAACCTCTCTCCTCAAGCTCTTTCGAATTGGCTCCCTTTAGCACATTATACTCATCACAACATATATTACAAAACCATACCTGATTATGTACCTTCTACCTTGATGCTTAAGTTTACCCTTTAACCTTGATAATCGTATGCCAACTACATACTGGGCACTGGTACAGGAGGTGAAGTCACATGGTGTCCAGGGTGAGTTGGCACAATGGATACAGGACTGGTGTAATCATTGGAGACAGAGGGTAGCGGTGGAAGTATGCTTTTCAGAATGGAGTGTTGTGACTAGCAGTGTTCCACAGGGATCAGTGCTGGGACCTCTGATGTTCATGGTCTACGTAAATGACTTGGGGGGAAAATGTGACTGGTCTAATTAGTAAGTTTGTGGATGATACAAAGATTGGTGGAGTTGTGAATAGTGAGGTGCGTTGTTAGAGCAGATACAGCAGGATATAGATCAGTTAGAGGCATGGGCAGAAAAATGGCAGATGGAGAGGTGATGCATTTTGGAAGATCAAGTGGAAATTATAGCATGAATGGCAGAACCCTTGGGCGCTTTGATATGCAGGGGGATCTGGGTCCACAGATCACTGAAGGTGGCACTACAGGTAGGTAAGGTAGTAAAGAAAAACAGTCTATGGCGTGCTTGCTTCATTGGAAAGGGCATTGAGTACAAGGATAGAGAAGCAATGCTGCAGCTTTACAGAACTTTAGTTAGGCCACACTTGGAAGATTGCGTACAGTTCCATTCATCACATGACCAGAAGGATGTGGATGCTTCAAGAGGGTGTAGAAAAGGCTTACCTGGATGTTGCCTGGTATGGGGGGATTTTAGCTACGAAGAAAGATTGGATAGACTGGGTTTGTTTTCACTGGAACGCAGGAGGTGGAGGGGCGACCAGGTAGAAGTTTATAAGATTGTGAACGGTGTGGATAGAGTGGAAAGAGGCTTTTTCCCAGGGTGGAGGGTCAGTTACTAGGGGCCACAGATTCAAGGTGTGGGGGGGTGGGGGGACGTTTAAAAGAGATGGAGGCTGGTACAATTGCAACATTTAAGAGGCATTTGGATGGGTATATGAATAGGAAGGGTTTGGAGGGATATGGGCCGGGTGCTGGCAGGTGGGACTAGATTGGGTTGGGATATCTGGTCGGCATGGACGGGTTGGACCGAAGGGTCTGTTTCCGTGCTGCACATCTCTATGACTCTATGACTGTATGTGCGAGGCAAGTTTTTCACACAAAGGGTGTTGAGTGCCTGGAACGTGTTGCTAGAGGAGGTGGTGGAAGCAGACACAATAGCAGCATTCAAGAAGCACCAAGGTGAATACATGAACGGGAAGGGAATAGAGGGATACAGATCCCGTAAGTGAAGACATTTTTTTAGTATAGAAGGGCAAAATGTGTCAGTTTAAGCTTGAAGGACCGAAGGGCCTGTTCCTATGCTGTACTGTTCTTTGTTAATGAAGTATGAACACTTGGAAAGTGAGGATGCTGGGTAACAGATGTGTGCACTGTACATGTTGGAAATGAACTGATGATGAAGAAAAGTATTTGCGTCTTGTTTTATACTTGTACAACTGGCTTGTGAGGAGCTTAAGATAGCTTTCCATTTCTAGTGAAAAATAACATGCCCCTTTTCATCCTGTTCTGTAACCTCTCACCACCTCCCCTCCCCCCCCCCCCCCCCCCCCCCCCCCAACCCACCCAGTAATATGCTGGTCAGTTTAAACAGGACCACTTCCGTTATGTTGGTATCCTTCCCAATCTGGATGCTCAGAACCACTCATTACCCTCCAACAGATGCTTTTTGTTTAAGTACAGGTTTGTCTTGACCTTTAACCCAGATCTTGAAATGGTTCGGTCCTGAGGACACATCTGAACGCGTTGGGGCAATCTGACCAGATGTTTGAAACAGCTGGGAGGATTGGAGACAAGTGATTTCCTCTGGTGTTGCAAATTAGACTCAAAGGGAACTAAATCTCGACATTCCAGCCAAGCTGATCAGGGGGGAGGTGATGCTAAGGGAACACTTCCTCACACTAACAAGAGTGGAAATATAAGTTTCTTTTGCCCTACACATCTCCCTGTCCCCAAAATAAAATCTATGGCTTTCTTTTCACTCTTTGTTGCCCGTCTCTAATTGTCCGATGGAGAAGCTGCCTTCTTGAGCCGCTGCACTCCTGTGTGGTGTAGGGACACCCACGCAGCACCATTAGCGAGGGAGCTCCAAGAAGGAATAACTGATATATTTCCAAGTCAGGATGGGCAGTGGCTTGGAGGGGAACCTGCAGGAGGGCAGTGTTCCCATGTCACCTACCCTTGTCCTTCGAGATGGTGAAGGTTGTGGGTTTGGAAGGTGCTGTCTGAGGATCTTGCAGATGGGTACACACTGCTGTGACTGAGGGTCAGGGGTAGAGGGAGCAAACTGTTGGTGTGACAGCTTTAAACGGTTTGTAGATACCAAAATCGACGAGACCCTAACCTTCACAGGTTAGAGGAACCTTGATTATCCGAATGTCGATTTTCCAAATAAAATACTCCCACCCGTCTTGTTCAGATAATTGAGGTTCCTCTGCACAATGTTAACACAACACACAAACCCTTGTGAGTTGCTGTAGCACATTATGTAAACTGAACACACAATTATCACAGCACCAGCAGTGGCCCCAAGAGAATGTTTAAGTTGGTGGATGAAGTGGGGAGTGTGGTTGAACAGAGACCAAGGGGTTCGTTGAAAGTGCCATCACGGGTAGACAGGGTAGTGAAGTAAGTGTTTAGCACACTTGCCTTGATCAGTCAGTGCATGGAATATAGGAGTTGGGAGGTTATGTTGCAGCTGTACAGGGACATTGGGTAGGTCACATTTGAAACATGGCACTCAATTTTGGTCACCTATCGATAGAAAAAATATAACTAAATTGGAAAGGGTGCAGAAAAGTTTTACTGGATGATGCTGGGACTAGGGGGGTTGAGTTATGGGGAAGAGGCTGAGACTTTTTTCTCTTGGAGCGTAGGTGGTTGAAGGGTGAATCTGAAGTTTATAAAATCATGAGGGGCATAGATAAGGTGAATAGGAAAGGACTTTTCTCCAAGGTAGGGGAATGGGGGGTGGGGGAGGGGGTGTTCAAAACTGGAGGGCACTGGCTTAAGGTGAGAGGGGAAAGATTTAAGAGGGGCAACCTTTTTACACTTAGAAGGTAGTTCGTGGGTGGAATGAACTGCCAGAGGAAGTGGTGGATGCAGATACAGTGACAACATTTAAAAGATTTAGAGGGATATGTGCAGGCAATTGGGACTAAGTTAGTTCAGGAAACCTGGTCAGTGTGGGCTGATTGGACTGAAGGGTCTGTTTCTGTCCAGTCTGACTCAATGACTTGAAGTGAATATTTAAGGCAGCAGTGGACAGGACAGATATTTAAGGTGGCAGACAGGGTGGATATTTAAGGTGGCAGACAGGGTGGATATTTAAGGTGGCAGACAGGGTGGATATTTAAGGCGGCACACAGGGTGGATATTTAAGGCGGCACACAGGGAGGATATTTAAGGTGGCAGACAGGACGGATATTTAAGGCGGCAGACAGGGTGGATATTTAAGGCGGCAGACAGGGTGGATATTTAAGGCGGCAGACAGGACAGATATTTAAGGTGGCAGACAGGACAGATATTTAAGGTGGCAGACAGGGTGGATATTTAAGGTGGCAGACAGGGTGGATATTTAAGGTGGCAGACAGGACGGATATTTAAGGTGGCAGACAGGACGGATATTTAAGGTGGCAGACAGGACGGATATTTAAGGTGGCAGACAGGGTGGATATTTAAGGCGGCACACAGGGTGGATATTTAAGGTGGCAGACGGGGTGGATATTTAAGGTGGCAGACAGGACGGATATTTAAGGCGGCAGACAGGGTGGATATTTAAGGCGGCAGACAGGACAGATATTTAAGGCGGCAGACAGGGGGGATATTTAAGGCGGCAGACAGGGGGGATATTTAAGGCGGCAGACAGGGTGGATATTTAAGGCGGCAGACAGGGGGGATATTTAAGGCGGCAGACGGTGTGTTGGTCAGGTGCAGCCTTTCCCACATTCTGACACTGACAACACTTCATTGACCGTGAAGAACTTTGAGGTGTTCAGGGAGGGGTGGTGGAGGGGAGGGGGGGGGTGTGGTTTGTGAAAGGTGCTATAGAAAGGTACATTCACTTCTTACATTCTCTCAACTCAAACAGGTAGGCCTCGACTTGTTTTCCATACTTTAGAATCTCATCAGCATGGCTCTAAACAAACGAGGAATTAATATCTTTGACGTCATCATTGTGGGGAAGCTCACATAACTGAAGAGAACATGTTGTGAAATGTTTTTTTGGCATGGGTTCCCAACGCAAAGACAGCCAAAGATTTGGGTGGTACATTGATTCTGTGAATTCAGGGCAGACACTTGCTGCCCTTACAGCAGTGTATGCCATCCACAAGATGCACTGCAGAAATTCCACCAAGGCTCCTTGGACAGCACCTTCCAAACCCACGACCAATTCCATCTAGAAGGACGAGGGCAGCAGATACAGGGGAATGCCCCCGCTCCCCCGCCTCCCACCCCCCACCCCCCTTCCGAGCCGCTCTCCATCCTGACTTGGAAACGTGTCAGCTGTTTCTTCAGTGTCGCTGGGTCAGAATCCAGGAACTAACTCCCCAACAGTGCTGTGAGGGTGTCCCTACACCACACAGGACTGCGGTGGTTCTGGAAGGCAGCTCAACCCTCCATCTACTCAAGGGAGTGACTCAGGACAGGGCGTTAAATATTGGGCTTGTCAGTGACACTACAAACTAGGACTTGCCTCGAATTCCCTGCTGGATTTATTCCTGACTTTCTTCTACGCAGAGGAGTATCCCTGCTCTAAGATAAACACTGTGAGTAAACTGCATTCATAACATGTCCACACAGATGGATTACGCTGCTGTAAATATTCCCAACATTAACAGAAGGCAGCTAGAATGGGAGAGATGCTTGGTTAGCCAGGATATGGAAGAGAGAGTGCACTCTCTGCGTCACTAAGCATACCTCCAGACTGCAACATGTATATCACAAGGGCACGTTGCCACAGCATCTGAAAGTTACTGAGATAACTGTAATATGCATATTATATACAATCACAGGACACAGAACATTGAACATCACAGCCCTTGATGTTGTGCTGACCTGTTAAACCAATCTGAAGCCCATCTAACCTACACTATTCCATTCTCATCCATATGTCTATCCAATGACCATTTAAATGCCCTGAAAGTTGGATAGTCTACTACTGTTCCAGTCAGAGCATTCCACGCCCCCTACTACTCTGAGTAATTGAACTACCTCTGACATTTGTCCTATATCTATTACCCCTCAACTTAAAGTTATGTCCCCTCGTGCTAGCCCATCGCTATCGGTGCAAAACAGCTCACACTATCCACCCTACCTAACCCTCTGATTATCTTATATGTCTCAATTAAGTCACCTCTCAACCTTCTCTCTAATGAAAACAGCCTTTCCTCAAGACCAGGCAACATCCTGGCAAATCTCCTCTGAACCCTTTCCAAAGCTTCCGTATCCTTCGCGGTGACCAGAACTGCACGCAATACTCCAAGTGCAGCCGTACCAGAGTTTTGTCCAGCTGCAGCAGGACCTCATGGTTCCGAAACTCAATCCCTCCACCAATAAAAACTAATCAAAGAAACAGATCCTTCGGCCCAACCAGTCCGTGCTGACCATAATCCCAAACTAAACTAGTCCCACCTGCCTGCTCCTGGCCCATATCCCTCCAAACCTTTCCTATTCATGGACTTATCCAAATGTCTTTCACACATTGTAGCTATGCTCACATCCACCACTCCCTCTGGAAGTTCATTCCACACATGAACTACTCTGTAAAAAAACAAAATGACCCTCATGTCTTTTTTAAATTTCTCTCCTCTCACCTTAAAAATATATTCCATGGTCTTGAAATCCCCCACCCTAGGGGAAAGACACCTACCATATCTATACCCCTCTATACCCCTCATGGTTTTATAAATCTTTATCAGGTCACCCCTTAACCACCTACACTCCAGTGACAAAAGTCCCAGCCTTTCTTTATAACTCAAACCTTCCTTTCCCAGCAACATCCTAGTAAATCTCTTCTGAACCCTCTCCAGTTTAATAATATCCTTCCTATAACAGGGAGACCACAACTGGACACAGTACTCCAGAAGAGGCCTCACCAAAGTCCTGTACAATCTCAATATGATGTCCCAACTCCTGTGCTCTGAGCAATGAAGACAAGTGTGCTAAACGCCTTCTTAACCACCCCGTCTGCATATGACACAACACACAGAGTCATAGAGATGTACAGCACGGAAACAGACCCTTCGGTCCAACCCTACCATGCCGACCAGATATCCCAACCCAATCTAGTCCCACCTGCCAGCACTCGGCCCATCTCCCTCCAAACCCTTCCTATTCATATACCCATCCAAATGCCTCTTAAATGTTGCAATTGTACCAGCCTCCACCACATCCTCTGGCAGCTCATTCCATACACGTACCACCCTCTGTGTGAAAAAGTTGCCCCTTAGGTCTCTTTTATATCTTTCCCCTCTCACCCTAAACCTATGCCCTTTGGTTCTGGACTCCCCGACCCCTATTTACCCTATCCATGCCCCTCATAATTTTGTAAACCTCGATAAGGTCACCCCTCAGCCTCCGACGCTCCAGGGAAAACAGCCCCAGCCTGTTCAACCTCTCCCTCATCTTCCATCATGACCCCCACCCCCCTCCTCAGAAGGGTCAAAGTCCAGAACACACAGAGGCCCCTCAGCCCATCATTTGATTAGATTAGATTACATTACAGTGTGGAAACAGGCCCTTCGGCCCAACAAGTCCACACCGACCCACCGAAGCGCAACCCACCCATACCCCTTACCTAAGACTACGGGCAATTTAACATGGCCAATTCACCCTGACCTGCACATCTTTGGACTGTGGGAGGAAACCGGAGCACCCGGAGGAAACCCACGCAGACACGGGGAGAACGTGCAAACTCCACACAGTCAGTCGCCTGAGGCGGGAATTGAACCCGGGTCTCTGGCGCTGTGAGGCAGCAGTGCTAATCACTGTGCCACCGTGCCGCCCACGATGTGTCTTTGACACTGAAAGCGTAAAGAAACCAAGGGGACTCAGACAATCCGAGGCTTCACGTATTTTGAAGTCAGTCTGCGGTCATTATTTCAACATGACCCACAAGGCTGACTTCCTCAATCGGGTCAGCGAAGACAGAACTAAAGTCATGCTGACTTGTGCAATTTAGGACAACAGTTCACCACAGCCTCCCCCACCCAGCTTTTAATGTTAGGCACCACATTTTAGGAACGGTGGGGTTTACCAGGACAATACCAACGGTAAAGAGACACCAGCTACAGGTCAAGTCTGGCCGAGTTTGTCTTGTACACCTTACAGCGTTGAGCCCACACAGCACAGAAACAGGGCCTTCGCAGTTGGGTAGGGGTTTCCCACAAACACAGAAACCATTTCAATTGGCAACTGGGTTCGGGATTCCGGACCCAGAGATTGAAAGTAAGCGGCAACTGGATGACACAGGGTAAGTGACACTTTAAACGCAGAAGGTCGTTAAACAGTTGGGGTGGACTACCTGAAAAAGGGTGGTGGGATTAACGAGATAGGAACTGGCAATGTGCAAAGTCCTGGCGTTCCACCCCTTATAAGGAACACGCCATATGGACTGCAGCTGTTCAAGAAGGCAGGTCCCCACCACCTTCTCAAAGGGCAGTAAACCCCTGGGCACAGCTGGCAGTATCCACATCACATCCTACAAGAGAATAGAAAGAAAATAGGAGTACTGGAGTTGGGACGTCATGTTGAGGTTGTACAGGACATTGGTGAGGCCTCGTCTGGAGAACTGTGTCCAGTTCTGGTCCCCCTGTTATAGGAAGGAGATTATTTAACTGGAGAGGGTTCAGCAGGGAATGGAGGGTTTGAGTTATAAGGAGAGGCTGGATAGGCTGGAACCTCTTTCACTGGAGTGTAGGAGGTTGAGAGGCGACCTTACAGCAGTTTACAAAATCCTGAGAGGCACTGATAAGGTTAATGGTAGGTGTCTTTTCCTGAGGGTGGGGGATTTGAAGACTAGGGGGCATATTTTTAAGGCCAGAGGAGAGAAAATTAAAAGTGAGACACGGGCAAAATTTTCATGTGGAATGAACTTCCTAAAGATGTGGTGGAGGTAGGCACATTCCATTTAAAAGTTGGATAAGCACATGAATAGGAAAGGTTTGGAACGATGTGGACCAGGAGTAGGCAGGTGGGACTGCTTTAGTTTGGGAACATGGTCAGCATGGACTGGTTGGACCAAAGAGTCTGTTTCGGTGCTGTGAGACCTGAAGTGTGTTAACTGACAGAGTAGGAGGTATTGTGTTGGCACAGCAGGTGGTGTCCCTGCCTCTGCTCCAGAAGATCTTGGTTCGAGACTCACTGCAGGAACTATTGGCCTGAATGGGAAGGTGGGCTCAGAATGTGCTTAAACAGACAGAGTGCCAATCTGCAAATCCTTCCAATGCACCAACGGCAGCAGGCAACAGAAGGAGAGAGAGACTCCTGGTCAATCCTGCTTGACAGAATGACAAACCTCCCTACATCCCTCAAGCTGCAGCCTCTAACCTCAACCTGGAAACCTCTTTTGGTTGAAACAAGCCAAACAGAAAACTGTTGCAGTTTTCTCTCCCATAGCTTGAAGAGAGAGAAGAATTGGTGGGGTTCTGAAGGAAAACTCATTCAATGGCTGTCTTTCATGGTCACTGCGGGCAGGAAGACCTCTGTGCTGCCACGGTTCAATCTGATTCATTTTACAGGCGTTTCTTGACAGCCAGTAAGGGCCTCGTCCAAACGTTTGCTATTCAACTTGTGGGAGAAATCGCAATTGGGGCCAACATTTACCTCCACTGCCAGAGATTTGAAAAAAAAATTTTCCTAAACAGTTTGCAGGCAGTAGGGATCATCTCCCTCTTCCTGATCACAAAATCATTGCAGGAACACTCTCTCAGCCCCTAGTTATTGACACGAACTGATGGCCGACCTAAGGCCTTGGCCCAGGACCATACTAGGGGAGACTTTAGATTCCCTACAGTGTGGAAACAGGCCCTTTGGCCCAACAAGTCCACACCGATGCTCTGAAGAGTATCCCACCCAGACCCATTCCCCTACATTTCCCCCTGACTAATGCACCTAACACCATGGGCAATCTAGCACAGCCAATTTACCTGACCTGTTCATCTTTGGACTGCAGGAGGAAACTGGAGCACCTGGAGAATGTGCAAGCTCCACACAGTCAGTGGCCCCTGTTTGGAATCGAACCCGGGTCCCTGGTGCTGTGCTAACCACTGAGCTACCGTGTGCCCAGGGGAAGAGGCCACTTGCTGTCTGGGTTTCAGGTCGCTGTGTTCATACAATAGCGTCAGGGTTAAGAGGTGGACACGGCGCTCTGTTTCTGTCACTGAACACAGGCTTTAGTTCATTGACAAGACCTTGCCAAGGACACCATGTTCTTGAGGCCAGCAGGGGGCAAGGCTGGAGTTGTGGGGGCTGGTGGAACGTGGTTTAAGAAGCAAAGCACACCTCCTGGTGTGTTCAAAGACACGTTGGAGCCAATGACTCACAAAGGAATGTGAGAGAGAGACAGAGAGAGAGAGAGAGAGACGGAGAGAGAGAGAGAGAGACAGAGACGGAGAGAGAGAGAGAGAGAGAGACAGAGAGAGAGAGAGAGAGAGAGAGACAGAGAGAGGCCTGGCATCCTGTGACCAAAGCAGCAGCCTTGAGAAGTCCCTGGGCCCACAGCCAGCTCCTTATGGTGTTGGACAAATGTACGTTGGGTCAATATTAGTCTTTTCCTCCTCCGACAAGTTTCAATAGCCAAGCTCAGTGTCACTCAGTCTCTGCGGCTCAAACTAATACATCCCCTACACAACAGCCCGCCCAACAATGTGCTCAAACCTCCCCTGCACGGGACGGGAACGTGTTGTGTGTGTCACTGGGGGTCATCAGCCAGAAAAACAGACAAATTTGCGAAGGCCTAGGGGAATAGATGAGTGGAATATTGAGCATACAGGTGGAATAGAGAGGGATAGCGAGAGAGATATAGAGGTAGCACCAAAGAGAGAGAGAGAGAGAGAGAGACAGAGAAAGAGAGTGGGGAGCAGAGAGACAGGGAGAGAAGGAGGGGCAGAGAGAGAGAGAGAGAGAGAGAGAGAGAGAGGCAGGGGCGGAGGTATAGAGAGAGAGAGGGAAACGGGGCAGAGAGAGAGAGATAAGCAGAGAAAGAGAGAGAGAGAGAGAGAGAGAGAGATAAGCAGGGGCGGAGAGAGAGAGATACAGGGGTTTCGGGTGGGAAGCTGGGGCCTGCAGTGGAAATCGGGATAGATGAGAGGCCAGAGTTGGGTAAATCCCCTCAGCGTTATCCAGTGAGCACAAGATTGTAATGTGGCTTCCTCATCGGGGACTGCTTAGCTCTGACACTTGGTGCTTTTTATAGAGCTGGCAGGAACTGGCCCTGGCACCTGATCCACTCTTGGTGAGTCAACAACCCAACCCAGAGACTGTGGATGGGCACTGGCAGGAAGCGATGGCATACAGACAGCCCACAGATTGACTTGCTGCCCAATCCGCTGGGCGCACACACACACACACACACACACACACACACACAGACACACACAGACACACACACAGACACACACAGACCTGCCCCTGCCGCTGAAACATCAGCTTGCTGGCCCCACTTACACAGCACCCTGAGTGAGGGACTGTGATCTCTGCCCCCTCACCCTCTCTCCCAGCCATCCCTTGATAACCAAACTCGGGACAGCGAGATTTCTCTGTCCAAGTTCTACCGTGGGACGGTGAGCATCACCGCTGGTTGCAGAAGAGGGAAAAAAAAACTAAAAACAACTGCGGATGCTGCACATCAGAAACAGAAACTGCTGGAGGAATTCAGCAGGTCTGGCAGCAGCTGTGCAGGGGAGATAATCTGCATTAATGTTTCGAGTCCAGTGATTCCTCTTTGGAAATGTTAACTCTGTTTTATCTCTCTCTCTACAGATACTGCAAGACGGAATATCACCAACAATTCCAGTATCCTTAATTGTCCCTTGAATCGAGTGGCTCGCTCAGCCATTTTGGGGGAGGGGAAGTCAGTTAAGAGTCAGTCACATTGGCTGAGGGGTCTAGAGAGTCAGACATGTACAGCACAGAAACAGACCCTTCACTCCAACTCGTCCATGCCGACCAAACATCCTAACCTAATCTCATCCCATTTGCCAGCACTTGGCCCATATCCCTCCAAACCCTTCCTATTCATATACCCATCCAGATGCCTTTTAAATGCTGTAATTGTACCAGCCTCCACCACTTCCTTTGGCAGCCCATTCCATACACACACCACCCTCTGCGTGAAAAAGTTGTCCCTTAGGTCCCATTTATATCTTTCCCCTCTCACCCTAAACCTATGCCCCTCTAGTTCTGGACTCCCCGACCCCAGGGAAAAGACTTTGCCTATTTATCCTACCCATACCCCTCATGATTTTATAAACCTCTACAAGGTCACCCCTCAGTCTCCGACGTTCCAGGGAAAACAGCCCCAGCCTGTTCAACCTCTCCCTATAGCTCAGATCCTCCAGACTGGATAAGGAGGGAAGATTGAACTTTTTGAAAGGGGCATTGATGATCCAGACGGGTTTTTATAAATCGATGATAGCTGCCCAGATTATTCCAGATTTATTAACTGTGTTTAAATTCAGAAGTTGCTACTCTCAGATTCGAACTCACAATTGTTGGCCCCGATTCCCAAATTATCACAATCATCACATCACAAGGACTTTCACATCTTGTCCCCCTCAGGATGGGTTTATGAATATGAAGGGTTTAGAGGGACATGGGCTGAGTGCTGACAGGTGGGACTAGATTGGGTTGGACCGAAGGATCTGTTTCCATGCTGTACATCTCTATGATTCCTGTCTCCACTGTTGGTTCATTGTGGAGTTTTCTTGTCAGATTAATATACTCCATAAAGTTTCTCTTTAACAGCCAGTTCAGGGCTCACAAAATAGCTTTCACACTTTTAATGCCGAGGTTAGGGTTCAAGGGTCAGCGCCGAGGGAGCGCCACACTGTCAGAGGGTCAGCGCCGAGGGAGTGCCCATAGTGTCAAAGATCGGGCTGCCACTGTTTTGGGGAATGTAAGGGTAGATCGTCTCTGGCAGATGGACCCCAACGTATTCCCAACTGGACTCCTACTACTGCACTGCTGTGTGTGTGTGTGTGTGTGTGTGTGTGTGTGTGTGCGCAAGAAAGAGAGTTTACATATTAGAGTTTACATATTAGACAATAGATGCAGGAGTAGGCCATTCTGCCCTTCGAGCCTGCACCGCCATTCAATATGATCATGGCTGATCATTCCTAATCAGTATCCTGTTCCAGCCTTATCTCCATACCCCTTGACTCCACTATCTTTAAGAGCTCTATCCAATTCTTTCTTAAATGAATCCAGAGACTGGGCCTCCACTGCCCTCTGGGGCAGAGCATTCCACACAGCCACCACTCTCTGGGTGAAGTAGTTTCTCCTCATCTCTGTCCTAAATGGTCTACCCCGTATTTTTAAGTTGTGTCCTCTGGTTCGGCACTTCCCCATCAACGGAAATATGTTCCCTCCTGCCAGAGTGTCCAGTCCTTTCATAATCCTATACGTTTCAATCAGATCCCCTCTCAGTCTTCTAAACTCGCGAGAGACAGAGTGTGAGACAGCGCACGCGAGAGCGAGAGAGAGAGCGCGGGAGACCGCGAGAGAGAGAGCACGGGAGACCGCGAGCGCACGAGAGAGTGCATGCATAGGAGTGCATGAGAGAGAGCGCGAGAGATAGTGTGCAAGAGAGAGAGACCGCGAGAGAGAGTGCGCGTGTTGGAGGGGGGGGTGGTGGAGGAGTGGGTGGGGTGTTGCTGTGTGCAGGCAGACTGCCCCATATCCTGCAGCAGCAGCAGGGACATGCTGATACGTGCTGCTGCAGGCTGCCTACACCTTGCCAGCTCTGCCTGGCTTTTGACAGCCCACTGTGTCGTTTGCCAAGAGCTCACCGCAGGAGTGCGTCACTGTGTGGATGTCGGTTTCCAAAGGGGGCTGCCAGCAACTGAGAGGGCCAAGAGTGGGGGGGTTTTTTTTGTTGTTGTTGTTGTGTTTTTTTTTAAAAAAAAAAGCTCTTCCCCTCAGCAGTTCCTTCCACACCTGGCACGGAGCTCGGCTTGTGACGCTAAGAAATGCAAACAGTAAGGTCAGGTCATCAGCTTCCACTTCACGCTGCTCCCGATCCCTGTCCAATCCCCATCCAAACCCTCCCCCTTGGTGATCTCCTGGGTGGTGATGGGTGGGTGGGTGTCCCCAAGTGGTCACCAGTGACCTCCGTTTAAGAGCAGCGTGGATGCCAGGAAAATCACGTCCAAATGTGATCCTGCAGCTGTAACGTCAACTGAAGATGGAAGTTAACATTCACCGGGTGTTGAACTGCAGCCCCTCCTGTTGGCATCCACATTGGAAGCTGTCGGAGGCCATTCAGCCCCTTGAGTCTGCTACACAGGTCACACCTTCTCAGCTCACAACCTCAACTCCTGTCAACGTCCAATAAGCATAGACCCCCCCCTCCTCGGTCAAGGATAAACATTTGCAGTGGTACATCAGGGGATGATAAACTGAGCAGGCTGGAGACTGCTCCCATCATACCCCCTTAAGGTGAGCACCAAAGAAAGCCAAAAAGAACAATGGCTATCCTAAACTTGACAGGAACTGAACTTCCTTTTGATTCGTTTACAGAATGTGGCTGGGCCAGCATTTATTGCCCCTCCCCGAGGGCAGTTAAAAGAGTCAACCACGTTGCTCTGGGTCTGGACACCCACGTAGGCCATTCCAGGTAAGGGCAGCAGCTCCCATCCTTAAAGGACATGAGTGAATCAGACAGATATCAGCCCACCGCCCCCGACAATCAACAATTGATTCAAGGTCACCAATTTCCCTCCATCTACCGCAGCCGGATTCGAACCCAGATCCCTAGAACGTTACCTAGGTCTCTAGAGTAAGAGTCTAGGGTTAATACCGCTAGGCCGTCTCATCACTCTGCCAACTTTGACTGTGTAGACTGCACAGGGTGAATGTTGCTTCAGTGGCAGGCTGGGGGTTGGATAATATAGAATTCTTGCAGCGATGATACGGATTCCCTACAGTGTGGAAACAGGCCCTTCGGCCCAACAAGTCCACACCGACCCTCCGAAGAGTAACCACCCAGACCCATTCCCCATTACTCCGCATTTACCCCTGACCAATGCATCCAACTCACATATCCCTGAACACTACAGGCAATTTCCCACGGCCATTCCACCCTAACCTGCACATTTTTGGGTTGTGGAAGGAAACCCACGCAGACACAGGGAGAATGTGCAAACTCCACAGACAGTTGCCTGAGGCGGGAATTGAACCCAGGTCCCAGATTCTGTGAGGCAGCAGTGCTAACCACTGAACCATCCTGTTGTCCCAGGTAACCAGATGGCATCAGGAAACTTTTGTTTGGCCCAAAAGTCATGGGTCAACATATACACAAGATCGACTCTGAACTGAAGTATATATGGTATTAACACACTTGAATTGGTGGAGGTCACCTCAGATTCCAGAGCCTCAGAGGCCAATACAGAGGGTATTGGCAATGACAACTTGCACTTCTTGAAGATGGTAAAACATCCACCGAGGTGGCAGTGCAGGAGGACAGACCAGGGAGAGGTGACCAGAAGCTTGGTCAAAGAGGGTCGGGTAATGTCTCAGAGGAAGAGGAAGTAGCAGCTGGAGAGCTTAGGGCTCGGGCAGCTGAAGGCTCAGTAACAGAGTCATACAGCACGGATACACACACCCTTCAGTCCAACATGTCCATGCTGACCAAGTTCCCTAAACTGAACTAGTCCCACCTGCCAGCACTTGGCCCATATCCCTCCAAACCCTTCCTATTCATATACCCATCCAGGTGCCTTTTAAATGTTGTAATTGTACCAGCCTCCACCACATCCTCTGGCAGCTCATTCCATACACGCACCACCCTCTGCGTGAAAAAGTTGCCCCTTAGGTCTCTTTTATATCTTTCCCCTCTCACCCTAAACCTATGCCCTCTAGTTCTGGACTCCCTCACCCTGGGAAAAAGACGTGCGCTATTTACTTTATCCATGCCCCTCATGATTTTATAAACCTCTATAAAAAGGTCAGCCTCCTACACTCCAGAGAAACAATTCCCAGCCTATCCTGATAACTCAGTCTTGGCAACATCCCAGTGAATCTTTTCTGAACTCTTCCCAGTTTAATAACATCCTTCCTATGGGAGGGAGACCAGAATTGAATGCAGTGTTCCAAAGGTGGCCTAACCAATGTCCTGTACAGCCGCAACATGACCTCCCAACTCCTGTACTCAATACTCTGACCAATAAAGGCAAGTGTGCCAAATGCCTTCTTCACCGCTCTGTGACGTAACTTTCTTGGAGCTACATACCCGCACCTTTAGGCCTCTCTGTTCGAGAACACTCCTCAGCAACCGTCAACAGGGGGAACGATGGGAATCTCCGAGGAGGCTGAGTCAGAACAACACAGAAATCTCAGAGAAGGGTGTGGGGGCCTGGATGGAGTCAGAGGCAGGGAGACGGTGCTGCGGAGGCAGTTGAAGACAAGAGTGGCCCCAGTGGCTCAGTGGTTAGCCCTGCTGCCTCCCAACGTCAGGGATCCAGGTTCGATCCCACCCTCGGGCGACTGCCTGTGTGGAGTTTGCACATTCTCCCAGTGTCTGTGTGGGTTTCCCCTGGGTGCTCCGGTTTCCTCCCACAGCCCAAAGATTAGATTTCCCTTCAGTGTGGAAACAGGCCCTTCGGCCCAACAAATCCACACCGATTCTCCGAAGAGGAGCAACCCATCCAGACCCATTCCCCTACACCTAACAATTCACCTGACCTGCACATCTTTGGACTGTGGGAGGAAACCCACGCAGACACGGGGAGAATGTGCAAACTCCACACAGACAGTTGCCCGAGGCAGGAGTTGAACCTGGGTCCCTGGTGCTGTGAGGCAGCAGCGCTAACCACCGAGCCGCCCTAGATGTACAGATTAGGGTGGATTGGCCTTGCAAATGTGTCCAGGGATGTGTAGGTTAGGTCAGGGGGGCGAAATGTAGGGGAATGGGTCTGGGCAAGTTACTTTTCAGAGGGTCGCTGTGGACTTGTTGGGCTGAATGGCCTGATTCCACACTGTAGGGAACCTATGCACCAAAATGTTGAAATGGTGGGAGGATGTGGGGTGGGGATTTCTGTAAGGGGAGGGGGAAGCAGGGATGAGGACCGAGGGAGGATAGGGGTTAGCAGAGGTTCAGATGAGCTGATGTCTATGAAGGGGGGGGGGGGGGGGGGGGGAAGGGGGCAGTGCTGAAAAGAGCTCAAGGGATGTGGCTGCCTCAGCCCACGTCCTGCCTATCCACACAGTCCTGTGCACACAATCATTATAACACTGACAGCTACCAATCAGCCCATCACTGGGCCTCCTAGCAGCACAGAGTGGACAGTGAGAGCCTTTTTCCTCAGATGATAATGGCTAGCACAAGGGGACATAGCTTGAAACTGGAGGGGTGATAGATATAGGACAGATGTCAGAGGTAGGTTCTTTACTCAGAGAGTAGTCGGGGTGTGGAACGCGCAGCCTGCAACAGTAATAGACTCAATGTTAAAGCGGTGCTGGTAAAGCACAGCAGATCAGGCAGCATCCGAGGAGCAGGGAAAACAGCTCTTCATCAGGAATGAGTCACAGCAGTAGACTCGCCAAGTTTAAGGGATTTAAATGGTCATTGGATAAACATATGGATGAGGATGGAACAGTGTAGGTTAGATGGGCTTCAGATTGGTTTCACAGGTCGGTGCAACATCGAGGGCCAAAGGGCGCTGGAATGTTCGATTGACATCCTTATCACGACAGAATCCCAATGGATTCGCACCTCACCAGGGAGTGTGCACCCAGGGTGGATCCAGACTTGTAGACTGTAGGCAGAGCTTGCTCAGACTCAACCTAGCTCCCCCTGGCCCACACAGCAAGGCATCTCAGTCCTTCTCACCTGAAGCAGGACAGGGCTGGCAAGGGAGGAAGCAGGAAGGAGTTGAACCCACCACCTTCTGATTGGAAGGCAGTGGGGGGTGGGGGTCACAGGGATTAGTGAGTCAGCCATGCTCCTCAGGAACTAAACCCTGATGTCTAGCACAAGGGAAAACACACCCCACTCTGCAGGGACCCGGAGGGAGGGGGCGATGCACACAATCCTGGTTTTGGGGGGGGGGGGGGGGGCAGATGGATAATGCACACAGTCCTGACTGGGGCAGGGTGGGGAGGGGAGGGGAGGGGGCAAATGCACACAGTCCTGAGATTACTGTCCTTCCAAATAAACATGTTGGACCTTAACCTGGAGTTGTGTGATTTTCCACTGCGTCCACCCCCCGTCCAACACATCACGGGAGTATTGCACAGAGTCTACCCTGGGGTGGGGGGGGGGGGGGTGACATTGCACAGAGTCTACCCTGGGGTGGGGGGGGGGGGGAGGGATGACATTGCACAGAGTCTACCCTGGGTTGGGGGGGGGGGTGACATTGCACAGAGTCTACCCTGGGGTGGGGGGGCGAAATTGCACAGAGTCCCTGGGGTGGGTGGGGTGACATTGCACAGAGTCTACCCTGGGTTGGGGGGGGGGGGGTGACATTGCACAGAGTCTACCCTGGGGTGGGGGGCGAAATTGCACAGAGTCCCTGGGGTGGGTGGAGGGTGAAATTGCAGAATCTGGAGGCGGGGGGTGGGGGGGCGGGGGGAAATCGCACAGAGTCTGTCCTGGGGTGTGGGGAGGGGGTGAAATTGCACAGAATCTGCCCGGAGGTGGGTGAAATCACCCACAGTTTACCCTGGGGTGGGGGGGGGGGGGAAAGACCCCGGAGAGCAGCTGAATTTGCCAGGACCAGACAGGGAAGAGGCGACACAAAAACTGAAATCAAAAAACTCTCGCTGCTCCAAAACTCCGCAAAACACAAACTCAGACAAAACAAACTTCCCCCCCACCCACCGTTTGACCAAATCAAAATGCATTTGAGCGCGACACTTTCCTCTCGCCCCCTGTTCATTTCAACTCAGTCCACCTTCCCTCCCTCCAAGTCCCGAGGATTGCGCTACCCCCAGCCCTCCTTACTTGTCTCTGAAGGCTGCTCTCCCAGGCTTGCAGAGACCGGGACAGACTGAGACACTTGAGCCAGGACAGGGCAGCCAGTGCCAGGCTGGAAAAAGCCAGAGAGACCGCTAGAGCTGTCAGCAACGCCAGGCGGATCTTCCACCTCAGCCTCCTAACCCCGGCCATTCCTCCGACGCCCACCTGTCCCATCCTGCTGCAGACTGGTGCTCCGGGGACGGGGCAGGACATAAACTTGGCGGAGGAACTTGGCTCAGGACGTCTTTCATTTAAATATAATCTTCCCCCACCACCCCCCTGCTCTTCCCCCAGCACCTTCCCTGAACTGATAGAACTGTTCCTCACACACCAGGAAGGACAGACCTTTGCCAACAGGAAACTGATTCCTTTTCCTAGCCTCCCCAGGAGACTCAACACTTAAAGAGGCATTGCTTGCTCTTGAAGCATCCTGTTGCCGAATAGCTGTCCGGCCAGCTCCACGCTGGCGAGACTCCAGAAACCAACAAGCACTTTTTTTTTAAAAAAAAAAGGAGCTGCATTTCTGTAGCGCCTCCCGCATCTTCAGGCCGACAGGGCGGTCCACTTTTGAAGGGGTGGGTGATGTCACAGCTGCAGGCGACCAATCTGCTCACAGCGAGCTACCCCTCACCCACCCCACCCCCCCCCCAAACAATAAACTCAATTTGTTTTACTTTGTACTGATGTTAATTGGAAGATACTGGAGTAGAAACAAACTTTTCAGCCCGGGTGTCCTTGGAGAAGGAGCACGCGGTGTCCACCGACACCCTGGAGTTGTGACTGGCCACTTGTGTGTTTCCTTCCCTTCTGGAGAGATTGGACCATCTTGTGACTGTGAAAAAAAAAGTAGAAACAAACTTTTGGAACGGGTGGGGTCCCTAAAGTCCACCAAAGGGGTTAACCGAAAGCAGACACCTCCAACAGAGCAGTATTCTCTCAGTGCGACCACCAGACCTTACAGCTTGAACTGGAGAGAGAAAAAGTGAGAGAGAAGCTTATACCCAGTCAAATAGCTGGCCATTATTCACTGTCCAGAACCTAGGGGTTCAGGTATTTAATTCTGTGAAATTTGCATCATCTGTAGACAGGAGGGGGTTAAGAAGGTATTTGTCATGCTTGCCTTCATTGCTCAGACCTTGGAGTACAGGCATTGGGACGTCATGTTGAGGTTGTACAGGACATTAGTGAGACCTCGAGGTAAATACAATGACTGCAGATGCTGGAAAGATTCCTGATGAAGGGCTTTTGCCCGAAACGTCGATTTCGCTGCTCGTTGGATGCTGCCTGAACTGCTGTGCTCTTCCAGCACCACTAATCCAGTATTAGTGAGACCTCTTCTGGAGTACTGTCCAGTTCTGGTCCCCCTGTTATAGGAAGGATATTATTAAACTGGAGAGGGTCCAGTAGAGATTCACCAGGATGTTGCTGGGTATGGAGGGTTTGGGTTATAGAGAAGGCCTGGGACATTTTTCACTGCAATGTAGGAGGCTGAGGGGCGACCTTATAGAGGTTTATAAAACCATGAGGAGTATAGATAAGGTGAATGGCAGGTGTCTTTTCCCTAGGGTGGGGGGGGGGGATTTCAAGACTAGGGGGCACATTTTTAGAGTGAGTGGAGAGAGATTTAAAAAAGACACGAGGGGAAATTCTTTTTACACATAGAGAGCGGTTTGTGTGTGGAATGAGCTTCCTGGATGCAGGCACAGTTGCAATGTTTAAGAGACATTTGGATAAGTCCATGAATGGGAAAGATTTGGAGGGATATGGGCCAGGAGCAGGCAGGTGGGACTAGTTTAGTTTGGGATTGTGGTCAGCATGGACTGGTTGGGCCGAAGGGTCTGTTTCTGTGCTGTGTGTGTGACTCCATGTACTGTGCTCTCTGGACTTGTGGGTCAGGCAACTAATAATTGCCACTTCGGAAGAGATGGACAGGCAGCAGGTTTCACAAAGATTTCACAGTGGACAGTCTGGGGGTGTTGGTGGGGAATGGGTTAATAATTGCTGCGTTTGGGAGCTGGCTGTGTGGAAATTGGCTACAAACATTTGACTGACAATTGGCTGTTTCAAAATTTGTTCCTGAGTTTGGTGTGACATTGATGGGATGGTGGAGGGTCAGTCGTGAGAGACGAAACTGATAATTAGCCACACGTGGGTGAGGGCTTCGAGAGGAGAATAGCTGGACAGGATATAAAGCACGCGCTACAAAGTGGGGTGATGCAGGACAGCCCTTCACTTAACGTGCGACTCAGTACTACATTAGAATATCTAGGTATCTGTTATTTTATACACTGAAACCACCCAACTGTTCAATTAGATTCCAGTCTGTCACTCACTCCCAGGTAGCTGTTATTCTGTATATAAACCATCCTGAACCCCTCGATTAGATTCCAGTCTGTAACTCACTCCCGGGTATCTGTTATTCTGTATATAAACCACCCTGAACCCTCGATTAGATTCCAGACTGTAATTCATTCCGGGGTATCAGTTACTTTGTATCTCAACTCGTATATAATGCACTCCCTGGTATCTGTTAGATTAGATTACTTACAGTGCGGAAACAGGCCCTTCAGCCCAACCAGTCCACACCGACCCGCCGAAGCGCAACCCACCCATACCCATTCCCCTACATTTACCCATTACCTAATGTAAATTACCTATCACTATGGGCAATTTAGCATAGCCAATTCACCTGACCTGTACATTTTTGGACTGTGGGAGGAAACCCACGCAGACACGGGGAGAACAGGCAAACTCCACACAGTCAGTCGCCTGAGGCGGGAATTGAACCCGAGTCTCTGGCGCTGTGAGGCAGCAGTGCTGACCACTGTGCCACCGTGCTGCCCTGTTGTTCGATGTGAAGTACCCAAACCTTCAATTAGCTTCTAAACTCTTGACATTTGTGTAATTTTTAATTGATTGCAGCCCGGTTCTGCCATTACACAGTGTAGAATCATCTGGAATTCCGCACGTGTAAAAAAAACCAGGAGTTGTTGTCAGTCTTCAGAGGAGGAATGTGACAGCATCTCCAATATTGCCACCTTAGGATCCAGGCCAGCAGATGTGACTGTGGTCTCAGTATAGATTTGAGATCTTTCTCGCTCGTTCTGCATGTCCTGCTATGTAAATGAGAATCAGTGTCCTCTGCTATCCCCTGCAAGTGTTCGGTTATGCCAAAACACACAGTGGCACTCAGTGGATAAGAAGCAACGTCACTTATAGGATGGAGGACTGACATCTGAGAGAGAGGCAGTCTGTGTCGAAGAGCTGGCATTTGGACCGAAATGGGCCAAGGGAACAGGTGCTAACCTCGGATGCCTCCAGAAAGTGTTGGCATTTGAGAAAGTGTTAGAAATGCAAGGAAGTGGTAATTGAAAGCAGGAATTGTGAGCGGAATTGTTGGTGGGGGCAACCAGGGAGGGGGGAAAATCAGTCAGCTGAGTTGAGAATGGTGTCTGACACCGAACACGCCACATCTTGAATGTGAATGTTAAAGTGCTCAAAGCGGTGTTAGCTTTCACGCTGTCTCTCTGTTTACACTGCTCAGGTTGCTATCAATAACATCTCAGTGTAGCCAATGCCATGAACCGGTCCCCAGCCTCTAATTTGACGGGAAGTAGATCAACAACACAGAGGCAAAATATCACTCACTGGCTTTTACACTCATTTCAAAGCACTGCTCCAAAGAGAGACGTGTTGCTGAAGCTTTTCACCTTGCGCTCGTCAGGACAAACACAAGAACGCCACATTGGGCGGGGAGACGGCCTGGTGGCGTTATCACTGGACTGTTAATCCAGGTGGTGTCTGGGGACCCCGGTTCAAATCCCACCACGGCAGATGGTGAAATTTGAATTCAGTAGAAATGTGGAATTAAGAATCTAAGGACGACCTTGAATCGATTGTTGGAAAAATCCATCTGGTTCACGAGTGTTCTTTAGGGAAGGAAACTGCCATCCTTACCTGGTCTGGCCTACACGTGACTCCAGACCCACAGCAATGTGGTTGACTGCCCTCCGAGTAATTAGGGATGGGTGCTAAATGCTGGGTCTAGCCAGTGACAACCTCATCCCCTTAGCAAATAAAACAAAACTCCACATGATGACAAAATCTGTTCAACTAGCAGGAAAGAGGCCAGACTGATTCACAAGGTGACTGTGGCAGCTGCCCCCACCACCACCTGACCTGACGCGTTGAGGTTCAGAGTTCAAAACCCCGCCCCAGTGTGATTTCAATAACGATGAATTAAATCTATCATTGATAGCGAGGAGCTCCGTGATGGCGCCCATGAAAGTATGATCGATTGTGTTGTAAAAGGAAACACCATAACTGGTCCTTCGGTGAATGAAATCTGCCATCCTTAGCCCGTCTGGTTCTACACATGACTCCAGACTCCACAGACTACCCCTTTAGCTGCCCTCTGTAATGGCCTGAGGAAGCCATTCAATTCAATGTTAATTTGGGATGGGTTTGGGGGGGGGGGTGGGAACAGTTGCCAGAGATACCAGATGTGTTCCAGTTGGCTTTTTCCTTTGAGATTACAGAATCCCAGTTGTGTTACTGCTCAAGGCAGCCTGCACTATGCTCTCATGTTACAGTAGTGACCACTTCCATAAAAGAACTCCAGTGGCATGTTCTGTGGTTGCAAAAGGAGCTGAAGAATTGCAATCTTTTCTTCTGCAAAGATTCCTTCCTCCCGGGTCAGGTACCTCTCCACTGCCCTTCCATTATCGTTCTACTTGGTACAAAGTATGAGTCTCATTATTCCGACCCCAGATACATCAAACCCCTCCCTGGGCTTTCTCTCTCCACAGATGCTGCTTTGACCCTTCGGGGGGGCCTTGCAAGGTTTCTTCTGCTTAGAGTCCAAAATAGCAGCCTCATCTTATCGGTTGCAACGGATGTGGTTCTGTCCCTGGCAGCTGGTAAGTATCACTGCGCAAGAGAAACAGCCACAGAGTCAGTGGACAGCACACCCCTGAGAGAACCTATTCAGTTTGTCACTTTGCACCGACTGATTCAGTCCAGTCAGTCCTGCTCCCTCTCACTCTTTCCTCACAAAGCTCCTATACCCATCTCCTCCTTTTGGAAGGCTTTAAGAAATAAGAACAGGAGGAAGCCATTCGACCCCTCGAGTTTCCTCCAAGTGTGGCTGATCCAACATTCCCCATATCCATAACCCTTGACTGATGTAGAATCTGTCTCAGCCTTCAATATACACAAGGTCTTTACCCCCACAGCTCTCTGTGGTACGGAGTTCCCTATATGAAATGAGCTGCCAGAGGGGGTGGTGGAGGCTGGTACAATGACAACATTTAAAAGGATCGATAATTGAGTGGGAAGGGTTTAGAGGGATATGGGCCAACTGCTGGCAAATGGGACTAGATTAGGTTAGGATATCTGGTCGGCATGGACAAGTTGGGCCAAGAGGTCTATTTCCGTGCTGCGCAACTCAATGACACTATTGATGAGAACAATTTCTTTGTCAAAACACCTCGGATAAATCACCTCTTGATCTCTTGAGCGTCAAGGATTTTTTACAGGAATGCCATTGGAATGTCAATGTCCAAAGTCATCCTTCACATTGAAATGTTATGTTTTGGAATCCTGGGAAAGCAAGAGGTGAGACCAGTTCTGGCAAAGAGTCGCTGGAGTCAAAGGGTTAACTCTATGTTTTTCTCTCTCTGCAGAGGTTACCAGACCTGCTGAGTTTCTCCAGTGCTTCCAGTTTCTCGAGCAAGAAGTTAGAACTGACAGAGTCACTTTGACCCACGATTCTAACATGCAAAGTCCTTTCATCAGTCCCATTTGCAAATATAAATCTCAGAGACTTCAGCAAAGTTACTGTACATAGCCATAGGAGGAACACTCTCTGTGGGTTCGAGTCATACCTGACACATAGGAAGACGGTGGTGGTTGTTGGAGGGTCAGTCATCCCAACTCCCGGTCATCTCTGCAGGAGTTCCTGAGGGTAGTGTCCTCAGGCCCAACCATCTTCAGCTGCATCATCAATGCCCTTCCCTCCACCATAAAGGTCAGAAGTGGGGATGTTCGCTGATGATTACACAATGTCCAACACCACTCCTCAGATACTGAAGCAGTCCGTGTCCAAATGCAACGAGATCTGGACAATATCAAGGTCTGGGCTGACAAGTGGCAAGTAACATTCTGAAGAAAGGTCACTGGTCCTGAAACATTAATTCTGCTTTCTCTCCAAAGATGCTGCCAGACCCTGCTGAGTTTCTGCAGCAATTTCTGTTTTTGATTCAGATTTCCAGCATCTGCGGTTCTTTGACTTAAGACATCAAGTAACATACATGATGGACAAGTCCGACAGGAGAGAAGCTAATCATTGTACAATGGCAGTATCATCACGAAACCTCCCACTGTTCATATTGTTGCTGGTACCATTGACCAGAAACTCAACTAGAATAGCCATACTGCAGCTATAAAGAGCAGGTCAGAGGCTGGGAATTCTGCAATGAGCAACTCACCTCCTGAGTCCCCAAAGCCTGTCCACCATAAGATAAAGAAGCAGAATTGGACCATTCGGCCCATCAAGTCTGCTCTGCCATTCAAACATGGCTGTCTATCAGGCACAAGTCAGGAGAAAACTGGCCACCAGGATACATGAACACCAACTTGCCACAAAGCAGCATGACTCTCACTCACTAGTATCCTTACACACCACTTCGACTGGGACAACACCTCCATCCTGGGACAAGCCAAACAGAGACACGCACGAGAATTCCTAGAAGCATGACATTCCAACCAGAACTCTATCAACAAACACATTGACTTGGATCCCATTTACCACCCCCTGAGAAAAAGAACAGGAAATGACATCACCAGGAAATGATTAGATTCTCTACAGTGTGGAAACAGGCCCTTTGGCCCAACAAGTCCACACAGCCCCTCTGAAGAGAAACCCACCCAAATCCATTCCCCTACCCTATATTTACCCCTACCCTATATTTACCCCTGACTAATGCACCTAACACTATGGGCAATTTAGCACGGCCAATTAACCTGACCTGCACATCTTTGGACTGTGGGAGTGTCACCACAGGAAATGACATCACCAACCCAAGGAAACTCAAACATATAAATAGAAAGCGGGCGACACCACCGGTGCTTCAGTTGGAGGCTCACTGAAGATGTTACCTAGTATGGTGACGAAACATCTGAAAATGAACCTTGCAGCTCAGTGAGCAAACCTACATCCACATACTCTCCATTTACCTGGATGGGTGCAGCTCCAACAACACCTCAATAAGCTAAATACCAACCAGGACAAAGCAGTCTGCTTCATGGGAACCATAACCACCACCTTCAATACTCACTCCCTTTACCACTGCTGCACAGTGTGTACTGTCTATAGACTGCACTGCAGCGTCCCGGCAAGGTAGCTTCCAAACTCCTGACGTCTACCATCTAGAAGGACAAACGCAGCAGATACGAGCGAACACCATCCCCCTTGCGAGTTCCCCTCCGAGCCCCTCCCCATCCCGACTTGAAAATACATCGGCCGTTCCTTCAGTGTCTCTGCGTCAGAACCCTGGAACTCCCTCCCAAACAACACCCCACACTACATGGGACTGCGGCAGTTCAAGAAGGCAGCTTACCCCCCCCCACCCACCAACCTTCTGAAGGGGGCAATTAGGGATGGGGTGATAAATGCAGGGTCCAGCCAGAGAGACCCATATCCCATAAAACATGAAGTCCAGATAAGATCTCTGACTGGGTAAAAGTAATGATTTTGACATCTTTCCAGATCTGATGAATTGTTTATTCACTTTGACTTTTCACTCTGGTGTACCGACACTGTGTATACACCACTGTTGACTCTCTAGGTGCTTATCTTGATGTTGGTGGTTGGAGTGTCCAGGTTTTACGAACTCACTCAACCTCTGGGTGTGTCCTCCAAATGTCACAATGCCCCCCCCATCCCCAACGGGACCTTTGCTCCTGGTTTAAGGAGTGACAAGGCTTAAGGCAGACAGAGTTTAATTTGGATAAATGTGAGGTGTTACATTTTGATCAAGCAATTCAGAGCAGAACTTACATGCTTAATGGGAGGGCGCTGGGGAATGTTGCTGAACAAAGAGACCTCGGTTCATAGCTCCTTGAGAGTGGAGTCGCAGGTAGACAGGATAGTGAAGAAGGCGTTTGGTATGCTTGTCTTTATTGGTCAGTGCATTGAGTATAGGAGTTGGGAGGTCATCGTGTGGCCATACAGGTCATTGGTTAAGTCACTTTTGGAATACTGTGTGCAATTCTGGTCTCCCTCCTATCAGAAGGATGTTGTGAAACTTGAAAGGGTTCAGAAGAGGTTTGCAAGGATGTTAGAGTCATAGAGATGTACAGCATGGAAGCAGACCTTTCGGTCCGACTCATCCAAGGATGTTGCCAGGGTTGGAGGGCTTGAGCTGTAGGGAGAGGCTGAACAGGCTGGGGCTGTTTTCCCTGGAGCATCAGAGGCTGAGGGGTGACCTTATAGAGGTTTATAAAATCATGAGGGGCATGGAGAAGGTGAAGAGTCAAGGTCTTTTCCCCTGGGGTGGGGGAGTCCAGAACTAGAGGGCATAGGTTTAAGGTGAGAGGGGAAAGATTTAGAAGGGACCTAAGGGAGAACTTTTTCACACAGAGGGTGGAGTGTATATGGAACGAGCTGCCAGAGGAAATGGTGGATAGGCAGGAGGCTGGAAGAACACCGCAAGGCAGGCAACATCAGGAGGGACAGGCAGGAGGCTGGAAGAACACAGCAAGGCAGGCAGCATCAGGAGGGACAGGCAGGAGGCTGGGAGAACACAGCAAGGCAGGCAGCATCAGGAGGGACAGGCAGGAGGCTGGGGGAACACAGCAAGGCAGGCAGCATCAGGAGGGACAGGCAGGAGGCTGGGGAACACAGCAAGGCAGGCAGCATCAGGAGGGACAGGCAGGAGGCTGGGGAACACAGCAAGGTAGGCAGCATCAGGAGGGACAGGCAGGAGGCTGGAAGAACACAGCAAGGCAGGCAGCATCAGGAGGGACAGGCAGGAGGCTGGAAGAACACAGCAAGGCAGGCAGCATCAGGAGGGACAGGCAGGAGGCTGGGAGAACACAGCAAGGCAGGCAGCATCAGGATGGACAGGCAGGAGGCTGGGGGGACACAGCAAGGCAGGCAGCATTAGGAGGTGGAGAAGTCAACACTTCAGGTGTAACCCAAAATCCTGAAGAAGGGTTATACCTGAAACATTGAGTTCTCCAGCTGATGCTGCCTGGCTTGTTGTGTTCTTCCAGCCTCCTGCCTGTCTACCTTGGATTCCAGCATCTGCAGTGTTTTTTTAAAATCTCAAACAGGAGGTGGTGGACGCTGATACAATGACAACATTTAAAAGGCATCTGGATGGGTTTATGAACAGGAAGGGATTACAGGAATATGGGCCGAATGCTGGCAAATGAGACTAGATTAGTTTAGGATATCTGGTCAGCATGAACGAGTTGGACTGAAGGGTCTGTTTCCGTGCTGTACATCTCTATGACTCTCAGGGTCACTGGACCCTCAATATTAACTCTGATTTCTCCCCGCAGACCTGCTGAGTTTCTCCAGCAATTTCTGTTTCCGTTAGTGACTTTAAATCAGTTTGTTCTTGACCCTTCTACGAGTGGGAACATCTCCCTATCTACTCTGTCCAGATTTCTCGTGACTTTGTAAACCTCCACCAGATCACCTTCTACTCTCCAAGGAGAATAGTCCTGACCTGTATTGTCTGTCCTCACAGTTCACCCATGGAACGATTTCCTTGAACCTTTTCAGCACTCTCCCCAGTATGTCCATGTTCTCTCTATAGAGTGGTGCCTAGAGCTATACACAATGTTCCAGCTGAGATCAAACCAGTGACCTGTGCTAGTTCAGCATAATCTCCCTGCTCCTGTACTCAATGTCCTGATTAATAAAACTCAAGAACAAGCACGCTTTATTAACTGCTCCCCCCACTTTGAGTTGCCACCTTTCATGATTTATACATACATTTGCCAAAGTCCCTCTGCTCTCACACGACTTAAGAACTATATGCTTTATTTTAGACTGACTGTCCATGTAATTCTCACTAAATGCATCGCTATTGATCTGTCAGCTGCCTGTCTATTTGTCTACATAATTTTGGAATTCTACACTGTCCTCCTTAGTGGTCTTCCAGGTGTTGTGTCATCTGCAAGGTTTGAAATTGTCCCCTGCACACCAGAATCCAGATCATGGATATATTTGAGGGAAAACAAGGGGCCCCAGTACTGACCCCTAGCAACCATTCTTCAGCGAGTGTGTCAGTATTTACAGGGGGGGGGGGTACCCGAGGGGAGCGAAAAACTGACTGTTTCTTCTTCAATAATTGACGGGAAGAGGGTGATACTGTCTCGACCCAGCATTTATTGCCCACCCCTAATTCCCCAGAGGGCAGTTACGAGTCAACCAAATTGTTGTGGGTCTGGAGTCACATGTAGACCAGCCCAGGGAAGCTTGGCAGTTTCCTTCCCTGAAGTGTCTTAGTGAACCAGATGGGTATTTTTCTGGCCATCGATTCATTAGACTCTTAATGCCCGAACTTTATTCAAATTCTACCATCTGTCATGGTGGGATTCGAACCCCGGTCCCCCAGATCATTTCCTGGGTGTGGGGAATAACAGGCCCGTGCTAATACCACCAGGAGACATTGAGGACTGCAGATGCTGGAGATCACAGTCGAGAGTGTGGTGCTGGAAAAGCACAGCAGGTCAGGCAGCAACTGAGGAGCAGGAGGATCGACATTTCAGGCAGGAAGCCCTTCATCAGAAATCCAGATGAAGGGCTTCTGCCCGAAACGTCGATTCTCCTGCTCCTCAGTTGCTGCCTGACCTGCTGTGCTTTTCCAGCACCACTCTCTCAGTCATAATACCACACGGCCATTGCCTTCCCCTAGAACTGTTACTGTTACTCTCTGCCTATTTTTCTGATCTGCCTTCTGGATGAGGTGGGACTTGAGCCTCCCAGTCCAGGGATAGGGACACCACCACTGTTTTATCACACAGTTAATGTTGCATCCACATTGCTCCTGTCACGTCCGGCTATTGTACAACAATCCCTTCATTATCCTCAAACAATAATTACACTCGCTTTTATTCCCCTCATGGGCATCGATAAAAAGGTCACAGAATCACAATTGTTATAGTGCAGAAGGATGCCATTCAGCCCAAAGTTACTTCAATCCAAATAACCAGCTAAATTCCTCTCACATAGAGTCATAGAGATGTGCAGCACGGAAACAGACCCTTCGGTCCAACCCATCCATGCCGACCAGATATCCCAACCCAATCTCGTCCCACCTGCCAGCACCCGGCCCCTATCCCTCCAAACCCTTCCTATTCATATACCCATCCAAATGCCTCTTAAATGTCGCAGCCTCCACCACTTCCTCTGGCAGCTCATTCCATACACGTACCACCCTCTGCGTGAAAAAGTTGCCCCTTAGGTCTCTCTTATATCTTTCCCCTCTCACCCTAAACCTATGCCCTCCAGTTCTGGACTCCCCCACCCCAGGGAAAAGACTTTACTGATTTACCCTATCCATGCCCCTCATGATTTTGTAAACCTCTATAAGGTCACCCCTCAGCCTCCGACGCTCCAGGGAAAACAGCCCCAGCCTGTTCAGCCTCTCCCTATAGCCCAAATCCTCCAACCCTGGCAACATCCTTGTAAATCTTTTCTGAACCCTTTCAAGTTTCACAACATCTTTCCGACAGGAAGGAGACCAGAATTGCACACAATATTCCAACAATGGCCTAACCAATGTCCTGTACAGCCACAACATGACCTCCTGTACTCCATACTCTGACCAATAAAATGGCTCAATTGGCAGGCCTAACATATGATGAACGGCTGAGGATCCTGGGATTGTATTCATTAGCGTTTAGAAGGTTGAGGGGAGATCTGATAGAAACTTACACGATAATGCATGGCTTAGAAAGGGTCGACGCTGAGAATTTGTTTTGATTAGGTGGGGAGACTAACGCCTGTGGGCACAGCCTTAGGATTAGAGGGGGTCAGTTTAAAATGGAAGTGAGGAGCCAGAGATTGGTGGACCAGTGGAATTCACCGCTCCGGAGCGAGTGGAGGCCGGGACGTTAAATGTCTTCAAGGCAGAGTGCGATAAATTGTTGATCTCGCAAGGAATTAAGGGATACAGGGAGAGTGTGGGTAAGTGGTGCTGAAGTGCCCATCAGCCATGATTGAATGGCAGAGTGGACACGATGGGCCGAATGGCTCCTATGTCTTATAGTCTTATGGTCTAACTGATGCTATACTCATTGGTCATCAACCAATTTAACCATTTCTATTCTATTCGACAATTCTATTCTATCCCAAGTCCTTAGTTCTGCTAGGCAGCATTCAACTGGTCTTCTGTTTCCACAGTGAGCTGTTCTAAGACCATAGGAGGAGCAGAATTCGGCCATTCGGCCCATTGAGTCTGCTCTGCCATTCAATCCCGGCTTCGTGCTCTGGTACGCACTTTGAGGTTCATGTTCGGAAGGGAATTGAATAAAGGCAGGGGAGGCAATGGCCAGTGCTATTATCGCTGGACTGTTAATCTAGTGGCTAATGGCCTGGGACCCAGGTTCGAATCCCAGCATGGCAAAATCTAGAATGGAGAGTCTAATGAGGACCCTGAATCCATTGCTGATTGTTTGAAGAACCCATCTGGTTCACTTCAGGGAAGGAAACTGCCATCCTTACCTAGTCGGGCCTACATATGACTCCAGACCCACAGCCAATATGGTTGATTCGTAACTGCCCTCTGGACAATTAGGGATGGGAATAAACGCTGGCCCAGTCAGTAGTGCCCTCACCCTGGAAATGAACGTTTTTTAAAATCTTCAGTGAAGGAGTAATAATGCAGGGCTGTGGGGTAAGAGTAGGCAGGACCAAGTGGATACCATTATCAAAGGGCTGGCACAGGCATTATGGGTTAAAAGGCCTCATTCTGGGATGTAGGGTGTGACAGTAACTGTAACCTTACACGCTCCCAAAATTCAGCACAATGCTGGCGTCTGGGACAGGATCCAAGCTGTGCAGACGCAGGGTCTGTGGCCATGAGATGTCAACCATGCTACTTTGTCACTCTGTCCTTGGCTCCATTTCACTGCCTGTGCTGAATTAGTGAATTCATTACCAGATACACAGTATTTAACTCAGTCCGAGGTTAGAGCTGACAGCAGTATACATCCCCGGGACTGACAGGGCTGGTCTTGTATACAGACTGGGGTGGGGGCAGGATGGTATAGGTTTCAAGATGCAATAGAATTGGTGAGGGCAAGAGGTATGAGTTAGAAGGAAGGAGCTACGGCAAAGGTAGTCAAAAACTATACGTTTCGGGTCAGAGAGGGGATTGAACATGGCTGTGAGGCCCCTCAGAGGTGAATAGTCAAGCGTTATGGTTGACAGGGCAAGGTAATGGAATGGCTGCTGACATATCTGGAGGGAATATGTTAACGTCCCCTGGCACCCTCCCCAACCAAGGGAACACAGACCCGCCTTAAATGCTGTCACAACCGCCCCGCCCCTCGGGGACACCCCTGTAAATACTGACACACACCCCCCTCCCCTCAGGGACCCCCCCCCCCCCCCCCGTAAATACTGACACACACCCCCCTCCCCTCAGGGACCACCCCCCGTAAATACTGACACACACCCCCCTCCCCTCAGGGACCCCCCCACCGTAAATACTGACACACACCCCCCTCCCCTCAGGGACCCCCTTGTAAATACTGTCACACCCGCCCCGCCTCTCAGGGACACCACCCCCGTAAAAACTGACACACTCGCCCCTCCCCTCAGGGACACCCCCGTAAAAACTGACACACTCCCCCCGCCCTCAGGGATCCCCCCCCGTAAATGTGACACACTCCCCCCTACCCTCAGGGACCCCCCTGTAAATGTGACACAATCCCCTCTTCCCTCGGGGACCCCCCCTGTAAATACTGACACACTCCCCCCACCCCTCAGGGAACCCACTATAAATACTGACACACACCCCCTCCCCTCGAGGACCCCCCTGTAAATACAGACACACTCTCCCCTCCCACCAGGCACCTTTCTGTAAATACTGACTCACTCCCCCCTCCCCCCGGGGACCCCACTGTAAATACTGACACTCTCCCCCCTTCCCTCAGGGTCCCCCTGTAAATACTGACACACTTCCCCCACCCACGGGGTCCCCCACTGTAAATACTGACACACTCCCCCTCCCCCCCCGGGGACCCTCCTGTAAATACCGACACACTCCCCCATCCCCTCAGAGACCCCCCCTGTAAATACTGACACACTCCTGCCCTCCCCACGGGGACCCCCCTGTAAATACTGATGCACTCCCCCCTCCCCTCAGGGACCCCTCCTGTAAATACTGACTCACTCCCCCCTCCCCACGGGGCCCCCCCTGTAAATACCGACACACACCCCCTTCCCCTCAGGGACCCCTCCTGTAAATACTCACTCACTCGTCCCTCCCCACGGAGACCCCCCTGTAAATACTGACACACAGTCCCCTCCCCTCGGGGACGACCCCTGTAAATACTGACACATTCCCTCCTCTCCCCGGGGGCCCCCCCGTAAAAACTGTCACACTCGCCACCCCCCCCGCCCGTCGGGGACCACCCCTGTAAATACTGACACACTCCCCCCTACCCTCATAGACCCCCCCCTGTAAATACTGACACACGCCCCCCGTCCCCGAGGGGACCCCCCTGTAAATACTGACATATTCCTCCCTCCCCTCGGGGACCCACTGTAAATACTGACACACTCCCGCCTCCCCTCGGGAACCCCCCCGCCATAAATACTGACATACGGCGCCCTACCCTCGGGGACCCCCCTGTAAATACTGACACACTCCCCCACCACCTTGGGGACTCCCCTGTAAATACTGACACACTCACCCTCCCCACAGGAACCCCCCTGTAAATACTGACACACTCCCCCCTCCCCTCGGAGACCCCTTTGTAAATACTGACACATTGTCCCCTCCCCTCGGAGACCCCCCCTGTAAATACTGACACACTCCCCCCTCAGACCCCTTTGTAAATACTGACACACTCCACCATCCCCTCAGGGACCCCCCCCTGTAAAAACTGACACACTCCCCCCTCCCCTCAGGGATACCCCCCCGTAAAGACTGACACACTCCCCCCTCCCCTCAGGGACCCCCCCGTAAAAACTGACACACTCCCCCCTCCCCTCAGGGACCCCCCTGTAAATGCTGACACACTCCCCCCTGCCCTCAGGGAACCCCCTGTAAATGCTGACACACTCCCCCCTGCCCTCAGGGAACCCCCTGTAAATACTGACACACTCCCCCCTCCCCTCAGGGAACCCACTATAAATACTGACACACACACCCTCCCCTCGGGGAGCCCCCCCCTGTAAATACTGACACACGCCCCCGTCCCCTTGGGGACCCCCCTGTAAATACTGACATACTCCTCCCTCCCCTCGGGGACCCCCTGTAAATACTCACTGAGTCCCCCCTCCCCCTGGGGACCCCCCTGTAAATACTGACACACTCCCGCCTCCCCATGGGGACCCCCCTTTAAATACTGACACACACCCCCCTCCCCTCGGGGACCCCCCTGTAAATACTGACACACTCCCCCCTCCCCTTGGGGACCCCCCTGTAAATACCAACACACTCCCCTCTTCCCTCGGGGACCCCCCTGTAAATACTGACACACTCCCCCCTCCCCTTGGGGTCCCCCCCTGTAAATACTGACACACTCCCCTCTTCCCTCGGGGACCCCCCTGTAAATACTGACACACTCCCCCCTCCCCTCAGGGAACGCACTATAAATACTGACACACATCCCCCACCTCGGGTCCCCCCTGTAAATACTGTCACACTCCCCTCTCCCCTTGGAGACACCTTTGTAAATACTGACATGTTGCCCCCTCCCCTCAGGGACCCCCCCCCCGTAAATACTCACTCACTCGTCCCTCCCCACGGAGACCCCCCTGTAAATACTGACACACTCCCCCCTCCCCTCGGGGACCTCCTGAAAATACTGACACACTCCCCCCTCCCCACAGGGTCCCCCCTGTAAATACCAACACACTCCCCCCTCCCCTCAGGGACCCCTCCTGTAAATACCAACACACTCCCCCCTCCCCTCAGGGACCCCTCCTGTAAATACTCACTCACTCGTCCCTCCCCACGGAGACCCCCCTGTAAATACTGACACACAGCCCACTCCCCTCGGGGACCCCCCCTGTAAATACTGACACATTCCCTCCTCTGCGGGGGCCTCCCCGTAAATACTGTCACACTCGCCACCCCCCCCACCCGTCGGGGACCACCCCTGTAAATACTGACACACTCCCCCACCACATCGGGGATCCCCCCTGTAAATACTGACACACTCACCCCTACCCTCATGGACCCCCTATAAATACTGACATACTCCTCCCTCCCCCTGGGGACCCCCCTGTAAATACTGACACACTCTCGCCTCCCCTCGGGAACCCCCCACCGCCATAAATACTGACATACGGCGCCATACCCTCGGGGACCCCCCTGTAAATAATGACTCACTCCCAACTCCCCTAGGGGACCCCCCTGTAAATACTGACAACACTCCCCCTCCCCTCGGGGAACCCCTGTAAATACTGACACACTCCTCCCTCACATTGGGGAACCCCTCAGTAAATACTGACACACTGCCCCCTCCCCTTTGTGCCCCCCGTTAATACTCAGTCCCCCCCCTCCCCTCGGGGACCCCCCCTGTAAATACTGACACACTCTCGCCTCCCCTTGGGAACACCCCCCGCCATAAATACTGACATACGGCGCCCTACCCTCAGGGAACCCCCTGTAAATACTGACACACTCACCCTCCCCACGGGGACCCCCCTGTAAATACTGACACACTCCCCCTCCCCACAGGGACCCCCCTGTAAATACTGACACACTCCCCCTTCTCCTCGGGGACCCCCCTGTAAGTACTTACACACTCCCCCCTCCCCTCGGGGACCATCCTGTAAATACTGACACACAGCCCCCTCCCCTAGGGGACACCCCTGTAAATACTAACAACATTCCCCCTCCCCTCGGGGAACCCCTGTAAATACTGACAACATTCCCCCTCCCCTCGGGGAACCCCTGTAAATACTGACACACAGCCCCCTCCCCTCGGGGACCCCTCTGTAAATACTGATGCACTCCCCCCCCCTCCCCTCAGGGACCCCTCCTGTAAATACTCACTCACTCGTCCCTCCCCACGGAGACCCCCCTATAAATACTGACACATTGCCCCCTCCCCTCGGGGACGCCCCTGTAAATACTGACACATTGCCCCCTCCCCTCAGGGAACCCCCTGTAAATACTGACATACTCCTCCCTCACATTGGGGAACCCCTCAGTAAATACTGACACATTGCCCCCTCCCCTTTGTGCCCCCCGTTAATACTGACACACTACCCTCTCCCCTCCGGACCCCCCCCCGTAAATACTGACTCACTCGTCCCTCCCCACGGAGACCCCCCTGTAAATACTGACACACGCCCCCTCCCCTCAGGACCCCCCCTGCAAATACTGACACACTCCCCCCTCCCCTCAGGAACCCCCCCTGTAAATACTGACACACTACCCCTTCTCCTCGGGGACCCCCCTGTAAATGCTGACACACTCCCCCCTTCCCTCAGGAACCCCCCCTGTAAATACTGACACACTCCCCCTTCTCCTCGGGGACCCCCCTGTAAATGCTGACACACTCCCCCCTTCCCTCAGGAACCCCCCCTGTAAATACTGACACACTCCCCCTTCTCCTCGGGGACCCCCCTGTAAATACTGACACACTCCCCCCTTCCCTCAGGAACCCCCCCTGTAAATACTGACACACTCCCCCCTTCTCCTCGGGGACCCCCCCTGTAAATACTGACACACTCCCCCCTCCCCTCGGGGACCCCTCTGTAAATACTGATACACTCCCCCCCCCTCCCCTCAGGGACCCCTCCTGTAAATACTCACTCACTCGTCCCTCCCCACGGAGACCCCCCTATAAATACTGACACATTGCCCCCTCCCCTCGGGGACGCCCCTGTAAATACTGACACATTGCCCCCTCCCCTCAGGGAACCCCCTGTAAATACTGACATACTCCTCCCTCACATTGGGGAACCCCTCAGTAAATACTGACACATTGCCCCCTCCCCTTTGTGCCCCCCGTTAATACTGACACACTACCCTCTCCCCTCCGGACCCCCCCCCGTAAATACTGACTCACTCGTCCCTCCCCACGGAGACCCCCCTGTAAATACTGACACACGCCCCCTCCCCTCAGGACCCCCCCTGCAAATACTGACACACTCCCCCCTCCCCTCAGGAACCCCCCCTGCAAATACTGACACACTCCCCCCTCCCCTCAGGAACCCCCCCTGCAAATACTGACACACTCCCCCCTCCCCTCAGGAACCCCCCCTGTAAATACTGACACACTCCCCCGCCCCCTCCCCTTGGGGATCCCCCTGTAAATACTGACACACTCCCCCCCTTCCCTCGGGGACCCCCTGTAAATACTGACACACTCCCACCTTGAGGACCCCCCGTAAATACTGACACACTCCACCCTCCCCTCGGGCCCCCCCCTCCCCCCCGACCCTCCCCTCGGGCCCCCCCCTCCCCCCCCCCCCGTAAATACTGACACACTCCCTCCCCCCCGACCCTCCCCTCGGGGATCCCCTGTAAATATTGACACACTCCCCCATTCCCTCAGAGACCCCCAGTAAAGACTGACACACTCCTCCCCTCCCCTCAAAGACCCCCTTGTAAGTACTGACACACTCCCCCCTCCCCTCGGGGGCCCCCCTGTAAATACTGACACACTCCCCCTCCCCTCGGGGAACCCCTGTAAATATTGCCACACAGCCCCCTCCCCTCGGGGACCCCCCAGTAAATACTGATGCACTCCCCCCTCCCCTCAGGGACCCCTCCTGTAAATACTCACTCACTCGTCCCTCCCCATGGAGACTCCACTGTAAATACTGACACACTCCCCCCTCCCCTCGTGGACCACCCCTGTAAATACTGACACACTCCCCCACCACATCGGGGGCCCCCCCTGTAAATACTGACACACTCCCCCCTACCCTCAGGGACCTCCCTGTAAATACTGACTCAGTCCCTCCTCCCCCTGGGGACCCCCCTGTAAATAATGACACACTCCCGCCTCCCCTCGGGAACCCACCCCACCATAAATACTGACATACGGCGCCCTACCCTTGGGGACCCCTCTGTAAATACTGACACATATCCCTCTTATCCTTGGGGACCCCCCTGTAAATACTGACACACAGCCCCCTCCCCACGGGGACAACCCTGTAAATACTGACACACTCCCGCCTCCCCTCGGGAACCACCCCCCGCCATAAATACTGACATACGGCGCCCTACCCTTGGGGACCCCCCTGTAAATACTGACACACTCCCCTTCCCTCAGGAACCCCCCTGTAAGTACTTACACACTCCCCCCTCCCCTCGGGGACCATCCTGTAAATACTGACACACAGCCCCCTCCCCTCGGGGACCCGCCTGTAATATTGACACACTACCCCTCACCTCAGGGAACCCCTGTAAATACTGACACACTACCCCCTCCCCTCGGGGACCTCCCTGTAAATACTGACACACTCCCCCTCCCCTCGGGGAACCCCTGTAAATACTGACACACAGCCCCCTACCCTCAGGGACCTCCCTGTAAATACTGACTCAGTCCCTCCTCCCCCTGGGGACCCCCCTGTAAATACTGACACACTCCCGCCTCCCCTCGGGAACCCCCCCCACCATAAATACTGACATACGGCGCCCTACCCTTGGGGACCCCTCTGTAAATACTGACACATATCCCTCTTATCCTTGGGGACCCCCCTGTAAATACTGACACACAGCCCCCTCCCCACGGGGACAACCCTGTAAATACTGACACACTCCCGCCTCCCCTCGGGAACCCCGCCCCGCCATAAATACTGACATACGGCGCCCTACCCTTGGGGACCCCCCTGTAAATGCTGACACACTCCCCTTCCCTCAGGAACCCCCCTGTAAGTACTTACACACTCCCCCCTCCCCTCGGGGAACCCCTGTAAATACTGACACACAGCCCCCTCCCCTCGGGGGCCCCCCTGTAAATACTGACACACTACCCCCCTCCCCTTGGGGACCCCCCTGTAAATACTGACAACACTCCCCCTCACCTCGGGGAATCCCTGTAAATACTGACACACAGCCCCCTCCCCACGAGGACCCCCCTGTAAATACTGAAGCACTCCCCCCTCCCCTCAGGGACCCCTCCTGTAAATACTCACTCACTCGTCCCTCCCCACGGAGACCCCCCTGTAAATACTGACAGATAGCCCACTCCCCTCAGGGACTACACCTGTAAATACTGACACACTCACCCACCACGTCGGGGACCCCCCTTTAAATACTGACACACTCCCCCCTCCCCCTGGGGACCCCCCTGAAAATACTGACACACTCCCGCCTCCCCTTGGGAACCCCCCCGCCATAAATACTGACATACGGCGCCCTCCCCTCGGGGAACCCCCTGTAAATACTTGAACACTCCTCCCTCACATTGGGGAACCCCTCAGTAAATACTGACACACTGCCCCCTCCCCTTTGTGCCCCCCGTTAATACTGACACACGCCCCCTCCCCTCAGGACCCCCCTGTAAACACTGACATACAGCCACCTCCCCTCGGGGACCTCCCTGTAAATACTGACACACTCCTCCAAAACATCAGGGACCCCCCCTATAAATACTGACACACTCCCCCCTCCCCTCAGGAACCCCCCCCTGTAAAAACTGACACACTCCCCCTTCTCCTCGGGGACCCCCCTGTAAATGCTGACACACTCCCCTTCCCTCAGGAACCCCCCCTGTAAATACTGACACACTCCCCCCTCTCCTCGGGGACCCCCCTGTAAATGCTGACACACTCCCCTTCCCTCGGGAACCCCCCTGTAAGTACTTACACACTCCCCCCTCCCCTCGGGGACCATCCTGTAAATACAGACACACAGCCTCCTCCCCTAGGGGACACCCCTGTAAATACTGACACACTCCCCCCTCCCCTCGGGGACCATCCTGTAAATACAGACACACAGCCTCCTCCCCTAGGGGACACCCCTGTAAATACTGACACACTCCCCCTCCCCTCGGGGACCCCCCTGTAAATACTGACACACTCCCCCCTCCCCTCGGGGACCCCCCTGTAAATACTGACACACTTCCCCCTCCCCTCGGAGACCCCCCTGTAAATACTGACACACTCCCCTGCCCCTCCCCAAGGGGATCCCCCTGTAAATACTGACACACTCCCCTGCCCCTCCCCAAGGGGATCCCCCTGTAAATACTGACACACTCCCCTGCCCCTCCCCAAGGGGATCCCCCTGTAAATACTGACACACTCCCCCCTCCCCTGGGGTCCCCCCTGTAAATACTGACACACTCATCCCTCCCCTCGCGGACCCCCCCTGTAAATACTGACACACTCCCCCTCTCCCCTCGGGGACACCCCTGTAAATATTGACACACTTCCCCCTCCCCTCGGGGATGCCCCTGTAAATACTGACACACTCCCCCCTCCCCTCGGGGACCCCCCTGTAAATACTGACACACTCCCCCGCCCCCCTCCCCAAGGGGACCCCCCTGTAAATACTAACACACTCCATCCCCCTCCCACCGGGTACCCCCCCTGTAAATACTGACACACTCCCCCCTCGGGGAACACCCTGTAAATACTGACACACTCCCTCCCCCCCACACCCTCCCCTCGGGGACCCCCCTGTAAATACTGACACACTCACCCCTCCCCTCGGCGACCCCCCTGTAAATACTGACACACTCCCCCCCTCCCCTTGAGAAACCCCTGTAAATACTGACACACTCCCCCCCTCCCCTTGAGGACCCCCTGTAAATACTGACACATTCCCCCCCTCCCCTTGGGGACCCCCTGTAAATACTGACACACACACCCTCCCCTCGGGGAACCCCTGTAAATACTGACACACACACCCTCCCCTCGGGGAACCCCTGTAAATACTGACACACACACCCTCCCCTCGGGGAACCCCTGTAAATGTTGCCACACAGCCCCCTCCCCTCAGGGGCTCCCCAGTAAATACTGATGCACTCCCCCCTCCCCTCAGGGACCCCGCATGTAAATACTGACACACTCCCCCCTCGGGGACACCCCCTGTAAATACAGACACACTCCCCCTCCCCTCAGGGACCCCCTGTAAATACAGACACACTCCCCCTCCCCTCAGGGACCCCTGTAAATACAGACACACTCCCCCTCCCCTCAGGGAGCCCCTGTAAATACTAACACACTCCCCCCTCCCCTCGGGGGCCTACCTATAAATACTGATACACACACCCCCTCCCCTCAGGGACCCCCCTGTAAATACTGACACACTCACCCCCTCCCCTCGTGGACCCCCCAGTCAATATTGACACACTCCACCTCCCCCCTCCCCTCAGGGACCCCCCAGTAAATACTGACACAACCCCCCCCACCTCCCCCCCACCCCGGGGACCCCCTGTGAATAATGACACACACCACCCTCCCTCTCCCCTCGGGGACCTCCCCTGTAAGTACTGACACACTCCCCCCCTCCCCTCGGGGACCTCCTGTAAATATTGACACACTCCCCCCTCCACTCAGGGACCCCCCTGTAAATATTGACACACTCCCCCCTCCCCTTGGGGACTCCTCTGTAAATACTGACACACTCCCCCCTCCCCTCGGGGACCTCCTGTAAATATTGACACACTCCCCCCTCCACTCAGGGACCCCCCTGTAAATATTGACACACTCCCCCCTCCCCTTGGGGACTCCTCCCCCCTGTAAATACTGACACACTCCCGCCTCCCCACAGGGACCGACCCCTGTAAATACTGACACACTTCCCCTCCTCCCCTCGGGGATACCCTGTAAATACTGTCACACTCCCTCCTCCCCACAGGGACCGACCCCTGTAAATACTGACGCACTCCCCTCTCCCCTCGGGGACCCCCGCTGTTAATACTGACACACGCCCCCCCCCCTCCCCTCGGGGACCTCCCCTGTAAATACTGACGCACTCCCCTCTCCCCTCGGGGACCCCCGCTGTAAATACTGGCACACTCCCCCCTCCCCTCGGAGACCCCCCTGTAAATACTGACACATTCCCACCACCCCTCAGGGATATCCCCTGTAAATACTGACACATTGCCCCCTCCCCTCGGGGACCCCCCCTGTAAATACTGGCACACTCACCCCCTCCCCTTGGGGATGCCCCAGTAAATACTGACACACTCCCCTTCCCCCCTCCCCTCGGGGACCCCCCTGTAAATACTGACACACTCCCACCTCCCCTCGGGGACCCCCCCTGCAAATACTGACACACTCCCCCCTCCCCTCGGGGACGCCCCTGTAAATACTGACACACATCCCCCTCCCCCTGGGGACCCCCCCTGTAAATACTGACACATTCCTCCCTCCCTCCCCTCGGGGACTCCCCTGTAAATACTGACACACTCCCCCCTCGGGGACCCCCCAATAAATACTGACACACTCCCCCCCTCCCCTCGGGAACCCCCTAGTAAATACACACTCCCCCCTCCCCTCGGGGAACCCCTCCCTGTAAATATTGACACACACCCCCCTCCCCTCGGGGACCCCACTGTAAATGCTGACACACTTCCCCCTCCCCTTGGGGAACCCCCTCCTGTAAATACTGACACACTCCACCCCCCCCCCCTCTCAGAGACCCACTGTAAATACTGACACACTCCCCCCACTCCCAGGGACCCCCCTGTAAATACAGACACACTCCTCCACTCCCCTCGGGTGACCCCCCCTGTAAATACTGACACACTCCCCCCCCCCTTCCCTTGGGGACACCCCCTGTAAATACTAACACACTCCTCCCTCCCCTTGGGGACCCCCCTGTAAATACTGTCACACTCCCCGTTCCCCTCGGGGACCCCCTGTAAATACTGACACACTCCCCCCCTCCCCTTGGGGACACCCCCTGTAAATACTAACACACTACCCCCTCCCCTCAGGGACGCCCCTGTAAATACTGACACACTCCCCCCTCCCCTCGGGGACCCCCCTGTAAATACTGTCACACTCCCTGCTCCCTCGGGGACCCCCTGTAAATACTGACACACTCCCCCCACTCCCAGGGACCCCCCCTGTAAATACTGACACACTCCCCCACTCCCCTCGGGTAACCCCCCCTGTAAATACGGCCCCCCCCTCCCCTCGGGGACCCCCCTGTAAATACTGTCACACTCCCCCCCTCCCCTTGGGGACACCCCCTGTAAATACTAACACACATCCTCCCTCCCCACAGGGACCCACCCTGTAAATACTGTCACACTCCCCCCTCCCCTCAGGGACGCCCCTGTAAATACTGACACACTACCCTCTCTCCCCTCGGGGACCCCCCAGTAAATACTGACACACTCCCCCCTCAGGGACCACCCTGTAAATACAGACACACTCCCCCCTCCCCTCGGGCACCCCCTGTAAATACTGATACACTCCCCCCTCCCCTCGGGGACCCCCCAGTAAATACTGACACACTCCCCCCCTCAGGGACCACCCTGTAAATACAGACACACTCCCCCCTCCCCTCGGGCACCCCCTGTAAATACTGATACACTCACCCCCTCCCCCCCGGGGATCCCCCAGTAAATACTGACACACTCCCCCTTCCCCCCTACCCTCGGGGACCCCCCTGTAAATACAGACACACTTCCCCCTCCCCACAGGGACCCCCCTGTAAATACTGACATACTCCCCCCTTGGGGACCTCTCTGTAAATACTGACACACTCCCCCCTCGAGGACCCCCCCGTAAATACTGATAAACTCCCCCCTCCTCTCGGGGATCCCCCAGTAAATACTGACACACTCCCCCCTCCCCCCTCCCCTCGGGGACCCCCCAGTAAATACTGACACACTCCCCCCTCCCCACAGGGACCGACCCCTGTAAATACTGACACACTTCCCTCTCCCCTCGGGGACCCCCGCTGTAAATACTGACACACTCCCCCCTCCCCTCGGAGACCCCCCCTGTAAATACTGACACATTCCCCCCTCCCTTCGGGGAACCCCTGTATATACTGACACACTTCCCCTCCTCCCCTCGGGGATACCCTGTAAATACTGACACACTCCCTCCTCCCCACAGGGACCGACCCCTGTAAATACTGACGCACTCCCCTCTCCCCTCGGGGACCCCCGCTGTAAATACTGACACACTCCCCCCTCCCCTCGGAGACCCCCCCTGTAAATACTGACACACTCCCCCCCTCCCCTCGGGGACCTCCCTGTAAATACTGACACATTCCCCCCTCCCTTCGGGGAACCCCTGTATATACTGACACAATCCCCCCCCGTCCCTCGCAGAACCCCTTGTAAATATTGACACACTCCCCCGTCCACTCAGGGACCCCCCTGTAAATACTGACACATTCCCCCCTCCCCTCGGGGACACCCCTGTAAATACTGACACAGTCCTCCCTCCCCTCGGGGACCCCCCTGTAAATACTGACACATTCCCCCTCCCCTCGGGGACACCCCTGTAAATACTGACACAGTCCTCCCTCCCCTCGGGGACCCCCCTGTAAATACTGACACACTCCCCCCTCCCCTCGGGACCCCCCTGTAAATACTGACACATTCCCCCCCTCCCCTCGGGACACCCTGTAAATACTGACACACTACCTCCTCCCCCTGGGGAACTCCCTGTAAATACTGA